>NW_015164270.1:120166-150766 GCF_001447785.1 Gekko japonicus
TCTGTGTGTGTGTGTGTGTGTGTGTGTGTGTGTGTGTGAACAGTTAACTTCCATTTCAATGTCTCTGAGGAAGTGTGCGTGCACACAAAAGCTCATACCTTGAATAAAACTGTGTTGGTCTTAAAGGTGCCGCTGGACTCTAACTTTGTTCTATTGCTTCAGACCAACATGGTTGCCCACCTGGAACAAGTCCATCACTGTCACTGCAAAAGCCAGCCACTTTCAAGGAGATAGAAAAGGCCAAAAAAACCTCTGGCATTAGCCAGGACATTAAAACAAACCCTTCGCTTGTTGACTTAAAGCATTCCCCCATGATCCATCTTTATTAAGTTGCCAGGTTTGTGCACAATTTCCATGGGCACCAACATTCCTGCCAGATCCGATGATGAATGTAGAGTGGAATTCAGTCTCTCATTGTGACCCTCTGAAATGCCAGCCTCATGGGGGGAGAGAATAATAACCTTCTCTTTTCTGATTGGCAGGGCACATAAGCCTTTACAACATGTCCCTGAACCAACGGTAAAAGGCTGGGCCAGCAGCCTACCAAGACTATTGATTAAGGAAGAGGTCCATATGCCAAAGATAACAGAAAACCAAGTGTGTATCCACACATCTCTGGCTATTGTACTATAGCAATCATTCGCAATTGGGTTAGATTTGTTTACACAGGAATATCCAGTTGCAAATGACTGCTATAGCACCAAGATGGAACCGGAGACCGCAGGGCACAGTGCCTTGTTCCATTTTTCCCTCTCCTATGCATGTTTCACTCAGAAGACAGCCTGAGTGAATACTGGCAGGGAAAAAGAATCAATGGCAGCTTTTTCAATAAACAGAATGACCATCCTATCCCTAAAAGAAGAGGGCCCCTAAAAGAAGAGGACTCATCTGTTTCCCTGGGTCTGCTGTCTGTCAGTGAAGGGTTAGCAATCCAGGATGCAGTTACTCAAGGTATTTATTATAGCTCCAGTGTGGCCAGGGTCACAAGCAGAAGTCCTCTTAGCTTGTGGACTACAGCCTGTGGCCTTGGCCAGTTGCATTGACCTAACAGATGTCAGCCTAGGATGTCTTGTTTACTTTCTGTTTGTTTTATATATTGCATTGTAGATTTGTTTAAGATATATGTTTTGTAAGCTGCTTTGGGTCCTCACTGGGCAGAAAAGCAGGATTAAAATATACTTAAATAAATAAATGGCAGTGAATATCCACTGGTCTGTGGATGCAGCCCAAGCCTGTATGAACAGAGAAAGTGACACCGTATTTTCTTTAAAAAGCCAAGCTACTAAGAGTGCACTTGGAAGGCATCAATGTGTGACGGGCTGGTTATTCTACTCCACAGTCTCCAGCTGTTATGTAATGACTGTTCAGCAGCTATTATGTTTCCAGCATTTCTTCCTCTCAGAATGAGTTATTTGCTTTTTCAATCGGTTCTATTTCCTTCTCTGCAAGCAACCTGGTGGGAAGGGTGCACGGCTTTGTGGTAAAAATGCTGTAACTGGAGATGGGGAGTCAGCCAGCCAGCCAATGATCTCTGTCCCCCACTGGCCACTAGGGTTGCCAACTCTGGCTTCGGAAGGGGAGGGACCTCAGTGGGCTATAATGCCATAGAGTCTGCCCTCCAAAGCAGCCATTTTCTCCAAGGGAGACTGATCTCTGTGGTCTGGAGATCTCCAGGCCCCACCTGGAGGTTAGCAGCCCTGCTGGAGACTGCTAGCCATTCTTCAGGCCTGGTGTCTGTACCACTTAACACTGGCCCATCACTGCCAAATAGCCAATTCCAGCAACGAGAGAGGCCTCACCCACCCTTTGGTCGTCATTCAGTAGCGACAGCTAGGTGGCACATTTAGCCAACTCCACACAAACCCTCTGGCCATGAACTGTGCCAATTTTACCTCAGCTGCTTGTGTTCAGAACAAGGGTTTAAGAGAAGCCAAATTAAAATTTGTTCTCCAGGGTGAGATTTATTTATTGGAGGAAGGAACACTATTGAATGAGATTTACATCTATCTGAGGTGTTTACATTTGCCTGAGGCCCGGCATTAAATGTTCCAGCACAAACCAGCTCTCCATTTTGTCTGCTGGCTTTAAACAGATTAACATGAAGGAAGACTTTGGCCTTCGCTTTCTCCATTGCTCCCCATTCAAACCACCCCCTAGAAGGCAACCTGGGGATTAAGTATCCGAATTAATTATTATTAATACCTTTCCCAAAGAGGAAGGTAAATACCCCATCTAATCAACAGGCAGAGTGAACTTTTTTCAGCAGTTATCCTGCTCCTTTTCCAGGACTTTTGTTCATTTAGAGATGTGTTTTTCTCTCAACCTTTTATTTCCAGGTGGCAGACAGACAGGATCAAAAAGGCCATATCTCATATTTCCCACTTACTCAGTATTCTGATAGACAGGATCAAAAAGGCCATATCTCATCTTTCCCACTTACTCAGTATTCTGATAGACCTCGACCGAGATGTTCAGTCCTTCTAACTCTTCTTTCAGGATCTGTAGGTCAGAGTTTACATAACTCAGTTCCAGAAGCACCTGGTCTCTTATTTTGTTGTTGGTTGTTGCGCTGGCAAAAGAAATGATACACACCTTTGTGAGTGTTTTGAGAACAGTCCATTTATTCCATATGGAGTCTCTAGAGCTCCTTTGCTGGCATTCTCTACATTTCTAAGATTTTTCCACCTTTAAGAACTGATATGAAAACTCTTGTTCCAGAGCTGACTTGGTCTGTTACCAAGAAGGAATGTCAAGAAGGAATGCAGAGAGGCTTTCAGACAGTAACGGGGCCAAACACCTGGATATATATTTTAGTCGAGGTAGACAAAATAACTAAGAGATATAAATATATGAAGCTTATACAGAGTCAGACCACTGATCTAGTTCTGAACAGCACCGGCTCTCCAGGTAAAAGGAACAGAAAGAGATCCTTGAAATGGAGATGATAGGAATTGAACCTGGGACCTTCTTTGCTACCACTGAGCCATAGCCCCTCCCTAGGTGTACTGATGCAGCCCCCAGGAGGCAGGGCCTGGGGTCCAGCAGGGCAGTTTGCAGAGAGGAACCAGGATCCAGTCCAAAAATCAGGGTTTCCAGAGAACAAGTATGCCAAGTCCAGTCTAGGGTCAAGGGATTCAGGCAGCAAGTCCAAATCTAGTCCAGGGTCAGGGGTTCCAGAAAAGCTAATAGTCAGGTCCAGTCCAAGGGTCAAGGTTCCAGTAGTCCCAGTAACAGCAAGGTCAGTGGTTCAGTAGCAGTGTACTTGTTGCATCCACAAAACTGCTGTTTCTCCTGGCTGATTTTATAGCTGAATCTTAACAAACTATACTCCCAGCCAATTCCTTAGCAGTCATCCTGAAACTATTCATCCATCTCATCAGTTGACAGCTGACAACGGGCCATAGGTCTCGCACTCTTTCTCCTTTCCTGCAACTCAGCTCACCTCTGACAGCATTGGCGCTACAGGGGTGTGGGTGAGCTAGGTGGGCTGAGGGTAAGCCTTGTTTACTGCTTCGGAGCTACAAGGCATTGGCTCAGTTTCAGGGTTTCAGCTGTAGGCTGTGACTTCTGCTCAGCCGGTAACCTGATCTCTTGTTGCTCTCCTCCTGGCTCAGAGCCAGCTGCAGCCGGTTGTTCAATTACTGGCTGAGGGCCAGCTGCAGGTAGCTCTTTGTCTGCATAATCTGTGCTGTCGCTGAGCACAGACTGACTTACAACACTAGGGGTACAGGTTCTAATTCCATCACAGTCTGAGGAGCACAGTTACCACAGAGGTCAAGTCTACCACTGCATCGGCTGTTCAGAAATAAGGTTCCTGGTGGCTTTTGTTAGAAAGGTGGTAACAAACATGCATGCCCATCTTACTGCTTTTGTGTAAAACCTCCCTACTGGGCAAGAAGTACATATTATGCCTTTGTGGAACAAGAAGAGAGAAATCAAAGTCCACTTAAAAATGGCTGCCTTTGAAACTCAGATGAAATATGTAGACATTTTCAGTTGCTATCTCCAAGAACAATGTGTAACATTTCTGTTTTCTACTTTTAAAATTGTTTATTAGTTTCCTGTCTAAGCCCTCTTAGTAAGGACGTTTTAGGAATCAGGACCTATACTAACTTCAGATAAAAGCATATGCAAGAGGCAGAGGACAAACATGGATTTCTGAGAGACGGACCATGAAAAAAAATATTACATAACACTTTGCCCAACATTTCCCTCTACCACTCAGCAACATATGGGAGCAATTGGACAGCTGGCTGAGAATTGGCGGCTGCTCCTGTTTGAAAGAACAAAGGCTGCATTTTGTTGCCCCAGAGAGAGGAGAAGGAAAATCGTGGGAACATACCGGAGAAGGTTTTCAGCGCCAGCTCTCATCCTCACCGCCTTCAATATCTGTTGATTCAGGACGGCTCTTTGATTTTGCAGTTTGCTCCGTCCCGTCTCTGCAAGAGGGTTACATCCCTGGAATACAAAAACATATTATTTAGCAGATGACCAAAACATCTTTTAAGCAGATGGAGCAGATTCTCAAAACCCCACAGCTCCTAATTCTGGGGAGACATCTAAAATGTCCTGCAATCTTAACCTCTGAGAGGTGCCCATAAATTACTCTTTTATTAATAACTATTCTGCAAGTAATTATAATTGTAATTATGTATTACACCATTCTTAAAAAAAAATAATTATTGTAATATGAGGGACACAGGTCATATTACTCTGTTCACAAAACCCCGAGACCTCCTGCATTCTTCCCTGTTATTGCAGCCCCATCTAACCCATAGAAAGATCATTCCTTGGCTTATGGGCCCTGTCTAGAAAAACAGCTGCACGGATTGGGGTGGGGGTGCAGTGAGGAAGCACAAAGGGGTGAAATCATTCCTCCCATCCTTTTGTGCTAACGTAATTCCACTGAGGAAAAGGGTCGATTTCATCTGCTTCTCCCTCTAGCCCATGACCACTAATGATGTTTTCTGGGGTTGGGAAGGGGCTGTAGGAACATAGAGAAATATGAGAAAATGTGTGCCTTCCCTGTGTGGCAGCCAGGATCGACACCATTATCTTTAAGGTGATCCCTGATTAGGAGCACAACATCCTGAATTGTTTCAGGATCCACCGCATTTTGTTAAATCACCTTTTGATGTACACTTATGGAATTTCTACTGTCATTTATAACACTGCAAGTCATGCAGATGAGTCCCTCTAATCTAATATGCATTACTGCCACCATTAATGGTCCCTGTATTATACAATTGGGACTTGCATAGAAACGTCATGGACTGTACCTCTTGCTTTTTTATTGCCTTTTGACCTACTGTTTACTATTTTTTTCCTAGGCCATTATGTATATATATTTGGCAACTGATGTCATAATTCATGCATCTGAGGAAGTCAGCTCTAGTTCACACAAGCTTCTGTCACAATAAATCTAATAGTCTTTAAAATGCTACAAGACTCCTTTTAGTGTTTACTTACACTGACTGGTTAGTCTTGCCTCCAGAGTCTCTGTACATCTTAGGCCAGCCCCTAGTAGTTTTTGATATATTTGTCCAGAAGATGTACTTCAAAAGATTGGATGCTGGTAAAGAGGAATTCAAAATATTTTTTTCCCAGCCCTGGATATGGGGATGGTTGAGAACTGAACTGCCCATACAGGGAAATGTTTCTCGTCAACATTCTGTTTGTCTAATCCAGACTTTGTAATAGTCTTGCTTGCATCCAGGTTTGCGGTTTCACAAAGAAAGCCAGAACGCATTCCGGTGCTACTATAAGCACAGAAGCACTTCCATTTTTGTAGCTACTGATAAAATTGAGGGGGGAGGACCCTCTCATGGATGGATAAGGAGCTCAACTATCTTTATCACTACACAGTAAATGTAAAATAGTTGAATGAAGCAGCCTTTCCACTGGTCTATCTAGTCACTGAGGCCACTGGTCTATATCTAGCCAAGCACCAGCAGCTCTCCAGGATCTCAAACACCTGCTACCTGTTTGTTTACCTGGAGATGCCAGGGATTGAACCTAGGACCTTCTGCATGCAACACAGGTGTTCTTCTATGGAGCTGTGGCTCAACCCCTGCTTTAAAAATGTAGAAAAACAGGTACAAGGTGAACAAAAAATATTTAGTACTTGTGGCTCTTACTGCTCAAGATGGAAAGTGAAAAACGATCCCCTGACAAAGTGAACTGCAAAATGCGTAGGGATCCACAAGTACTAAAAAAAATTTTCCACCTTGTACCTGTTTTTCTACATTTTTTCTGCCTACTGGTGTGGCCATTCTTGTTTTCATCCCCTGCTTAACTAGAGGAAACTCTATAATAATGCCAGGCTAAGCTTCAACCCTGATAAAATACAGGCAGCTAATTCTTATATTTGTTCAAGAACAGTACATGGGCAGAGATCACAGTTACCTAAAAGAATCTCTCTGGGGGAGGGGTGCTTAGGAAATATTTCTGCATACCTGTAACACACAGCATTTTTAAAAACTCTAGTACATCATGGCTGGTGGGGAGAAAAGTTAGAGATAAAAGCAGGGCTATTTTGGGGTAGGAACACACAGCAACGGAGTTCCGGCTGGCTCCCAAGTTGGCCACGCCCAGCAGGAACTCATTAGCATAGTAGGCCACACCCAACAGCAGAAACTCATTAGGATTGGCTACATTAGGTGTGTGTGGCCTAACATGCAAAGGAGTTCCTGCTACAAAAAAAGCCCTAGGTTTTGACAACAGACAAGGTAAACAGAATAACAAGCAAAAGGTGGGTGTGGCTGGATGACCACACTTCTGGTAAAGTGGGGTGTGGCCTAATTTGCTAATGAGCTATGCTGTCAGGGGTGTGGCTGGATATGCTAATGAGTTTCTATTGTTGGGTGTGGCCTATTATGCTAATGAGTTTCTGTTGTTGGGTGAGGCCTATTATGCTAATGAGTTCCTGCTGGGCTTTTCCTACAAAAAAAGCCCTGGATAAAAGTTTCCATGAACAGAAAAGGGGATGACTGTTGCCTATTCTACCCTTCCTGCTGGAAATCTCCCACTCCATGCTGTTCCGGGGGGGGGGGTGTTCCTGGTGAGGTAGGTTAGGCTGAAAGAGAGTGACTGGCCTAGGGTCACCCAGCAAGCTTCCATGGCAGAGTAAGGATTCAAACCTGGGTCCTAATCTGACACTCTAACCTCTACACCACACTGGCTCTTTGGTGGCACAGTGATGGAATAAGACCTTTTGGTGATGGAATAAGACCTTGAAGCCTATAAAGCAGCTCTGCTACTTGAGCAGTTATACCTCCAGGAAGCATCCTGTTTTGCCAAACCGCTTGAATTCCATGTCACCATTCATCTATCTCCAGTTACAGATGTGTTTCACTCTGAAACCAACTACAAACAAGACCTGAAATTCAAACCTGTGAACCTATTTCATTCTTTGTTTCCAGGGAAGAAATCTCAACCGAGTGAGTCCTAGGATCATTTTTGACCCCTCCCTACATCTTGGAGAGAAAGTAAAATCTAATCTGGGCAATACCTGGTGTATTTGAACACTTCAGCTCCTTGACCCTCTGAACTGTCCCCAAGAAGAATCACAGTTTTCTAGCACAACGCACAGGAGATATTGCTTTCAGATGCATTCGAGCTGTCCAAGTCTGTCATCCTTTGAATGGGGAAGGCACAGATGGGCGAGAATCACCCAGTCTATACTCTTCATAAGACAAGTGGGGGATTTGATATATGAACATTCCTTCATGAACCAGCAGGCGGGGGACACACAGATAATTAGGATGGCAGGAAAGGAGCTAAGTCTAGTAGTAGCTTTCTCCCTGACACCTAGTTTTCTATCTGCGTGGAGACTCGTAATATGTGGGGAAATCATTTAGCAATACAGTTTTCCACCTGAAGTCTTAACCTGACTCCGGAAGAGTTCTGTCACTTCATGAGCAGTTTGTCTTTATCAGGCTGGCTACCCCGCTCTATGGCATTATACCACACTGAGATCACTCCCTTCCCCAGCTCTGCCCCCCAAATCTCTGTGCAGTGAATAAGCCTATGTCAGTGCAACTCTTTGTTTAATGTTTTAGATGCTCCCCCAAGCCATTGGGAGAACCTGTTTGTGTAAGATTTCAAAGTATCACTTCCACTAATCAGTAGTTGACAAAGAAAGTTCTTGCTTGGTCACTGCCAGCCCTGCTTAGATGTTACTTTTAACCCCCTCCAAAGCAGCAGTTTTCTCCAGGAGAACCAATCTTTGTAGTCTAGAGATCAGTTCTAACCCCTGGTGATCCCCAGGCCCCAGCAGGTTGGCAACCCTAACCCATAGAGTTGTGTCAGCATTTGGAGAAGGGCAACAAATTTCAGTGGTGTGAGTTAATAATACAGGTCCTCTTACCTGTATTATTTATTTACTGCAATATTTATTTATTATTTATTATTATTTATTTATTGCAATAGCCAGGTATACCAGAAATGCATACAAATAAATACACCTAATGGATCTTCAAGGAGTGAGGATGTGGAAGATTTCTGGCGGGTGGATCGGCGATGGCGGTTGCTCTCCTCAGAGCTCGAGGAGGCGACTAGCACACCTATGGCTAGGAGGGGTGCCACCTCAAGTGGCACCCCCGTGTCCTTGTGATGGGCTCCTGGCCAGAGGGCTCTCGAGGGTTAGCCTCTTCGATGGCTTGATGCCGAAGAATAGAGGCTTCCCTCCGCCCTTGGGGGGACTCCCGGGTACAAGCCAATCTAACTGGGACAAGTGCAGGGAATCAAGTAGAATAGCAAGGAAAGAGAGCGAGGTCAGATATGACCAACAATGAACGTGAGTGTGAATTAAATGGACTATTTTTTAAAAAATGAAGGGGGGGCTGTAGGAAAGTGGAGCGCAAGGAGGGACACCTCCTGAGTAGATCAACGAACCGAAGGGGGGAAGAGGGGAGAGAAACAGCATTACATTTTGAGAGACTTACTTGAGCGGCTTTAGCGGAAAGATGAGTCCTTCGAGCTCTGGCACAGAGGTTTTAAATTGTAAACAAAGAGAGAACATGGCGGCTGCACGAGTGAAGATAAAACCGAAAGGCAGCCAGAGTCCAAGACCGGAAGAGGGAGCAGACATCATGAAGACGTTGGCGGATATGCTAAAACCGGTACTGGAGCAGCTCGGTCGTATTAACCAGCAACTGGCCACGTTAAATCAAAACTTCGCCTCGCAGCAACGCCAGCTGGCAGAGACAGAAAAGTGGAGCATGCAACTGAGAATGGACACAACTGAGTTGGACACAAAGCAAAAAGATGAAGAAAAGAGTGAAAGATGCGGAAGTAAAACAAAAAATGAAGGAAAATTGTCTTTTACAGCTGCAAATGGAGAAAGCCAATTTGATTCTCAGATTCCAGGGAGTGCCTGAAAAGGAGAAAGAAGATCTAAAGAACACTTTGGGAGAGATTATCGCCCCAGCAACAGGCTTATCAGAGGAAGAAATAGTAAAAGATATAGAGTCTGCCTATCGGGCATACTCTAATTATATTTTTAAAAAAACAGCCTACCTGGGGAGATTGTGGTCAAGTTTGCAAGAAGACAGACCAGAGATGTCATATTGAAGGCAACTTCGGCAAATCCATTGAAATTTGGGAATACAATTATTAAGACTCTAAAAGACATTTCATTTGAAATTCGTCAAAAGAGGAAGAGCTACAAGAAATTAATCTCATTTCTTCAAACAAATGGAATACAATATCGGTGGGGGAGTCCTGAAGGTGTCATCTTTAAAATTAACGACAGAACAGAGAAGATCGACTCCATCTTTAAAGCGAAGGAATTTCTGAGACGGCAGCTGGGATCAGAAGAAGAACTAAAGGATGAAGAAACAAAATCGAGTGACTCTGTTAAATCTGGAATGGATGAGGACTCTGTTGGTGAAGTGGGAGTGGGAGCAAGTAAAACTGTGTATAATTTTAGAGAGAGAAAACAGGGCAGAAGGACTCTGAAAATGGCCCTATGAAGATAAGAAGATGCTCAAGAAGTGTTCTCAAAATACTAAACCTACTAATATTGAAGCAGTAGTTAAAAAAAACAACTCACAAGTATAATGTTATACTAACATGTATTTACTAACATGTACTTTAACACGGATATGATTCCCTACTCTTGGGTTTTTAGTTGGTGTGGGCATCTTTTCTTTATCCCTAGTTGTAGTCCCTCCCTTTATTTTCTGTTGTAGTTATGTAGTCTTATGAAAAAATAATAAAATTACCCTTTCGGGGGTTTCAAAAAAAAAAAAGGAGGATGTGCATTTGATTTCACTTAGAGATACTGTTAGTATGTAAGGATCTGCTACTCAGATTTATGGACTGCTTCTGGCCAATGCTCTCTAAGCAGTTAACAGTACAATCTGATTATGGACAATAAAATAGCGCTGCCAATATACTAATCTAAAAAATAAACTGTGACGAACCATAAACCTATTATCAAATAGGGCAAACCTGTACGTCATAGCCCCAGGAAGCAGGAGCCAGACATTTTCATCCAGTTGCACGAAGTCTCACTTTTAAATGGTTGGCAGAATCAGATTTTTAAAAAAGAGAAATGGAATTGATGTAAATGTGATGTAAAGCCAAGTCCCAATTACTCAACCACTCGACAGATTGTTTGCATTTAATATCGCCAGCGGCTATGAGGCATTCCAACCGATAAGCCACGACAAATATTAAATCAGAAGAAGGTGATGCAGAGTTGAAACTGGGTGCGCCTCAATGGCAAAAATGAGACATTCAGCTCCACCCAATGTGGAACTCTGGTACTTCCACCAGTACAAACAAACAGCTGACGCAGTAAATACTCCCAAGGGAACCGTTGTACACATAGGCTTTTCAATAACTCCTTTGCCTACTTTTCCTCTGGAGAATTTCCAGCATACTAGAAATATCATGGTCCAGTGAAGCTGATTGGCGGTAAAGAGTGACAAAAGGAAATGTAATTTACTACCACAAAATGCAATGATGGCCACATGCTAAAATTGCTCCCCCCCAAAAAAAAAATTCACAGAGGATAGATATATCAATGGCTATTTGGCGTGACAGCTAAATGGAACTTATGAGTTTGGGGTAGAATGCTTCTGAACACAGAGGTTCCATTTAGTGGTCATGGCTAACAACAGTCAAAAGCTTGGGAGGGAAACAGAAAGGTCTGGCTGGCAAAAAGACCGCCACACCACACAGACCTTGGTCTCATCCAGCAAGGGAATTTGTTCTTGCATTCAGTGGAAGCATTCTGGGTTAAGTAATGCTGAGGTGAGCTATGGGCACAGGTAGAACAAGCTATGAAAACGAACAGTTCACCATTTTTTTAAAGTGCCCAACTATAGAACAGCTGCCATACATCCTAAGCAGTTATAACCTTCTAAATCCATTGAAGCCAATGAGCTTCGAAGGGTGTAACTCTGCTTAAAATGGCACTGTAAAACTCAAAGGTATTTGTGATAGCTGCAACATGGCCCATAAAAGTCCTGTATCAATTCAGCAGGTCAGCCTTTCGAAGGATTAACCAGGCTTGCTTAAGAATCCCTTCCAAGTTACCTCTGGCAAATGATTTAATCCCCTCGCCCTTTCAGTCTGTCGTGGATTGAAACAAGCTGGGAGTTCTGAGAAGGGGAGAGTAATCCTATTGGTGACCCACTCAGTAAAAAGCTTGGGATCCAGAGTGATCATGTGCAAACAGAAGCAGATTCTTACAACTTGCCTTTTGCATGTGCTTCCTGTACGTAAATATTTAAAGGCATGGCATTAAAGGGTCTTAAAGCTGACCTCCCTGTATAATCATTTATGAGGATAATGCCAGGAACCACAGAGTCTCCCCACCACCACCACCGCAATATGAAAGGAGGAAGGGAAGGAAACACTTCCCCACTTAGTTAAAGGGTAAACTGGTTTTGCTGTTTCTGGCAGGACTGACGAGAGTTTCAGGCAACCTTGCTGGAGTTTTGCAACTGGAACGTGAGCTGTGTCACAAAAGCAGGAAGGCAAGGGGGAAACAGTTAAAGTGGGAGTTCAAAGGGGAAAGGTTTAACTATGTTCCCCCACTAAATAACTGTCCCTAAGGGCTGCTTTAAGTCTCAGTAGGGGAAAAAAATAGGCTTTTAACAGTACTCTTAGCAGTCAATAAAGACATTTATTTGCATATTTACTAATCTAAATTGAACTAAATACATGGGGGGGGGGTTAATTGCTAGCTGTTAGGCCAAATTAGAATTCAATAATTCTCCATTTCCTCCCCTCTGGAAACAGTTGGGAAAGGTTCTTAACACTGCATTCCAAGGGCAGCAGAAAAGGGAAAGGAATGGTCAGCAAGCAGTGCAAGAGACGCACTGATCAACCAGTAGAGTGAGGATCGATCTCACCACTAGAGGACTGCACCAATAGGTTTCAATGCCCTATATTTCCACCAGTCATTGCAGGTTCTTTAGGTTTGCCAGTCCGCAGGTGGGGGCGGGGATCCCCCGATTTTGCAGGCTCTTGGCCAGCAGGGAGAAGCCCCACCCTAACAACCACCACCACCAACCACCCCTCTCCCTCCCCTCCCGGGAGATTTAAAGGGCCCTCCAGCTGGTCGCTGGGAGCACGTGGCCTGCCAATCAGCTGGAGGGAACCTTCCCTTCAAATAGTGTTTTGCAAGCAGGAGCTGCCCATGCCTGAACTCCAAGTGGCAAATTCACTGCTTGGAGTTCCGGCATGCCGTGCGCAGTGCCTGCTTGCAAAAATCATTTAAAGGGAAGGTTAATTTGCTTCTTCTTTTTTTTTGAGCATGTAGTCTGACTGTGACATTCCCAGAAAAAGGCCAAAGAGAAGATCAGTTCATGGATTGGCTCATATTTATAGAAACCTTACCTACCTTTGTTAAAGGTTGGAATGGGTCACTTAAAAAAATTTAATTTGTGTCATAACAATAGTAACTATTTGTTTTTAGAATTAACATTAGGATGGATTAAAAGTACTTCTTTTTTAAAAGGCTAACATTTTAAAAATACTTGATCGCTAATTGATCATCCATTGAGAGGATCTTTTTCTGAAGAGTCTGAATGGCTATACCCAGGGGTCATTTCGTAGAAAAAGAGGTGCAAGAGCTCATTAGCATAACTTATTTGCATGTGTCACACCCCCTGACATCACCGGAAGTGTGTCAGAAGGCGAAAGCAACACCCACCGCTCAGGCTCCACTGAACTGTTTTGGATTGCTAGCTATTTTGGGGGGGGATGTACAGATCTGTCCTCACAGAGGAAGGAGAGCTTGTACCTGAATAAAACTTGGTCTTAAAGGTGCCACTGGGCTGTTTTGGACTGGGGGATGGGGGTTCTGCAGCTTACCTGGCTGCTTCTTGCTGTGACTGAGGGCTGCTGGGAGCAGGGGGCGGGGCTTGTTGCATGTGCCCGCCCCCTGGGCTCTTTACTGCTGGAGCTCTGCTCCTGTGCGCTCCTGTAGGAAATGACCCCTGGCTATACCTATTCTGGCACAATAAGCCCCGAGTATATATGACTACTGAACTACCACAAGATAGTTCTATTTCAGACTTATGACCTATAACTTATAAAACCAGGGAACAAAACTGCTTGAAACACACCCTGGTTTTTTTTAAAAAAGAGATCTTAGCAATGACTTGGGAACAAAGATCTTTACAGTGTACTCAACTAGGGGATAAGACAACATTATTTCCTTATTGTCAGTTACAAAACTTACAAAGAAAAGATTTTGACAGCCACCCAACCAAAATAAAGTTAACCACCACAATGGCGTTACTGTTTCAAGAATGAGAGTCCTATTCTCTACGGCAGCGGTGTCAAACTCATTTGTTATGAAGGCCAGAACTGACATAAATGAGACCTTGTTGGGCCAGGCCATGTGTGTCATAAAATGTAATTTCAGAGATATAGACTTTATAAAGGACACAAACACAAAGATTTTTTTTTACTTAAAATAAAAACATGCTTAAAACATTAGCTCTGTAAGCTGCAAACGTACTTTTGATTTATTGACATTTACCACAGAAATCTCATGCTCAGAGTTCTGAGTCTAGGATAGGGTTGCCAAATAATTTTCACTCACCGGCGGGGGAGTCCGCGTCCCGTCCGGGAGCAGTCCGCATGTGTGCGCGCGCGCCGCCGCGACATCACCGGAAGTGACGTCAGACACTACCGACGTTGGGGGCGTGGCCACTGTGGGCCTGATGGAAGCCCTCTGGGGGCCTGATCTGGGCCCCGGGCCGCATGTTTGACACCCCTGATCTATGCTTTATACACTATTGGCCACATTTGGCCACCATCTGCAGATATTTACATCTGCAGATCAGGGCCACACGGAGGCTAAAGAGATTTTTCTAGCAACTTAGGACACCTCCTAGGTTTGCAGAAAAATCTTAAAAAACTATACTTGGGGGGGGGGGGAAATTTTCCCAAAATAAAAAAAGTGTTCTTTTGCAAAAGATTTTTCTAGCAACTTAGGACACCTCCTAGGTTTGCAGAAAAATCTTAAAAAACTATACTTGGGGGGGGGGGGTAATTTTCCCAAAAGTAAAGTAGTGTTCTCTTTGCAAGCACAGGAAATACATTTAACTCCAGCATTCGTTGGTAATACAGGAGAGCTGTAATGGGTTCAGCGGTAGTGGTGAAGCTGGGAGCCCCGCTGGGCCTGGTGGCAGTGGGGCCCAGGAGCATGCTGCCAGCCACAGCACATTATTTACTATTTATTTATTTATTTATTGTATGGCAGAGTTACACACAGGAAGCATATAATAATATAATATAAAATACATAACCAAGTTGATACAACCAAGCAGACCAATTGGGCAATCCCCCTAAATACTAATATCTAAATTTTCAATACACCCAATCACAGCTGGGAAGAGTTCAAAGAGCTCCATCACATCTCCCTGGAAAGCACAATGCTCACACTCCTGAGACAGATGGAAAACAGTTTAGCGGGCTGCACCACATTCACATTCGGGACCTGATATTTTGTTCCATTTAAACAAGATGTCTGCACAACTGCCAAAGCCTATTAGCTGGCTTCCATACTTTACATGGCAAGGTCCTCTTGTTGATATTTATCAGGTTATCGATATTGGGTGGAACTGATTTCATCATTCATTCATTACTTAGATTGAAATGTTGTGATTGCTGAATTTGTGCAGATCTTATTGCTGGGCATCGAGATAGTAGCCTGCATAGGCCTATGTCAGCCATGTCTTTGTGGATGGGCAACTCTCTGTTTTCAATGATCTTTCTATATTCATGAAGAGCATCTTGTCTTCGGAGATGTGGGGGAGCAATGTGGCACAATGTGGGTAGCCAATAGGTTGGAGTGGATTTAATACATCCTCTGATGGTTCTCATTGTTGTACTGAGTTGGACATCAAGATTGTAAACATGGGAGCTGTTGAGCCACATTGAAGCACCATATTCTGCAGTACTATACGCCAACCCCAAAGCTGAGCATTTAAGTGTTGTAGCAGATGCACCCCAAGTTGTACCACACAGTTTTTGAAGAATGTTGTTTCACAGGCGTATTTTCACTGCTACATTAATAAGATGGTGTTTGTAGCTCAAGGTCCTATCCCGGGTAATGCCAAGGTACTTGGGTGTATGGTTGTGTGTAAGTCAGGAGCCATTAAGGTAGACATTCAGTTCACGGAAACTGAACTGAAACTGGAAACAGGAGCATTCCATTTTTCTTGGACTTTTCCAGCAGCGCAAACCATGAACCATGCCGGGTCTGAGAGGATCAGGGAAGCCTCGGTGAGGGCGAGCCCACCTGGAACAGATTTGAGCGAGCCACTGAGAGTGGGGGAAAGGAAGCCTCTGCGACCCCACCCAGAGCAGCTCTGGCTGAGCCGCCGAGAACATGGAGGAGGGAAAGGAAGCCTCTGCAAGCCCACATGGAGCAGCTCTGGGCAAACCACTGAGAACAGGGAGCGAGAAAGGAAGCCTCCATGAGCCCATATGGAGCAACTCCAGGTTGGGGGGGGGAGGCAGAGAGCCTGGCGACTGCCGGGGAACCCAAGGGCTGCACTGGGCCTGGCGAGGAAGCAGGGGGGGGGAGAGATGGGATTCCCTCCCTGCAAGTATAGCAGCCCCCCACTTGTACTTCCCTATCTACAGCCCCTTTTCAGACACTATTTTCACGTGTACCGGGAATCAGACAATCGTACATAGAGCCCCTGGATATGCGTGGTCACCATGTTGTCAAAACAAGGCTGATGTTTGCATTTTGCATGCACATACAAATTCAGCGCATGTAAAGTGGATGTACAGCTGTATATGCAATGCCAGACAACATGACAACTATGCATACTGAGAGCACCACGGATACTGTGCGCTCCTAATAGGCACCGTTGTTGGGCTCCTGGTACACATACCTGTAATGTCTGAAAAGGGCTCTGTACTTCATCCAGAGTCAGAGATAACTTTTGTTTATTTGCCTAAGTATGTTTTTTGAGATCAATATTTACTGGGCTATTTGCATGGAATCCAAATGCCAAACAAAATGGGTCGGTCAACACACAGGGTGCGTCTGGTTCTGGATCACTCCTGTTCAAACTAACTTTCCCCCAGTCATGGTCAATGTTCCCTCTAAGCTGAGTTAGTGTGAGCTAGCTCACACTAACTCAGCTTAGAGGGAACACTGGTCATGGTGCTCTTATATATTTAAGGAGTTAGTATTTTAATATAAGGCATTCAAACATGAAATCTTCCAGCTACAGTCTAAAGTCCGTCACGTGTGTTTGCCAATCTCATAACCTGGCTTTTGGTTTCCACATTCTAGTCTGGAAACAAGTCTGCAGAAGCAAATATTTAAACTAAGTTTTTTATGCATTGCTCATAGCACTTTTCAATCTAAATTTACTTTGGAACCCTCAGGTGGAGCAAAGGTTCATAGGTCAATTCTCTATTATCATCCTTCCCGTCATCAATTCAGTAGAAAAGAGCAAGAGTCCAGTAGAACCTTTAAAGACTAACAAAATATGTGGCAGGGATGACCTTTTGTGAGACACTGCTTCAGTGACTCAGGTATCTGGTATCTCTTGCTATTTTCTACTGCTACAGAGGAGATTGGATTTTTACCCCGCCCTTCACTACCCAAAGGTGTCTCAGAGCGGCTTACAAACTCCTTTCCCTTCCCCTCCCCACAACAGACACCCTGTGAGGTAAGTGGGGCTGAGAGAGCTCTGACAGAAACTGCTTTTCAAGAACAGCTCTTATCAGAACTATGGCTTGCCCAAGGTCATCCAGCCAGGTGCAAGTGGAGGAGTGGAGAATCAAACCCGGTTCTCCCAGATTAACCACTACACCAAACTGGCTACCCATTTTGATCTATCACCAATTCAGTTGGTGAATCCTGAAAGGACACATGCTGTCAATTTGGATAGCTAAACAGAACTTCCTTACTCAGTGACAAACTCTCTCTAAATGCCAAATGCTAAGGAGAGGGGGCTCTTGCCTTATTGCCCTGCACGTGCCCATCACAGAAAGATCTGGCTAGCCCCTGTTGGAAACAGAATGCTGGGTGACGCCGACAAGTGAGGCTCTTCTTTAGTTACATTCAGACATCACAAACCAACACTTATTTGCAAAAGAATGAGCTTGGTTGGCCTCATTTATTTATTTATTCATTTATACCCTGCCTTTCTTTCCAATGAGGACCCGAAGTAGCGTACATTGATCTCTTCTCTTCCATGTTTATCCTCACAACAACCTTGTGATCACCCTTGTGGTCACCCAGCAAGCTTCCATGGCAGAGTGGGGATTCAAACCTGGGTCTGCCAGGTCCTAGTCTGACACTCTAACCCAGAGGTCCCCAACCTCTTTGAGCCTGAGGGCATATTTGGAATTCTGACACGGCACAGTGGGCGCAGCAACAAAACAGCTGCTGCAGGAGGCAGAGCCAGCCACAAAACTATTGCCACATCTTAACTTCAGTAACACAGTGCTGATCCTTGTGCTGTGGTTACAGCTGTTGCCAAAGCAATATTAAAAAAAAAGCCAATAAAATCTCCAGTGGTCAATCAGAAACTCTGCTAGGCAAAAGTCCTACCTGGCCCTGCCCCTTTCCTAAAAAAACTTGGTAGTTGTCCCCGATGCTATTTAATATCTATATGCGCCCCCTTGCCCAGAATGTTGTCCCCGATGCTATTTAATATCTATATGCGCCCCCTTGCCCAGATTGCCCGGAGTTATGGGCTTGGGTGTCATCAGTATGCAGATGACACCCAGCTCTATCTGATGCTGGGTGGCTGGTCGAACTCGAGTCCCGATGACCTTCATCGGGCATTTGAAGCTGTGGCTGGTTGGCTCCGGCTGAGCCGATTGAAACTAAACCCGACGAAGATGGAGGTCCTGGGCCTGAGTCGGAGCGGGGCGGGGTTGGGGCTCCCTCTCCCGACCTTCGATGGGGTACCTTTGGTGCCAGCGTCTGGGGTTTGGAGTTTGGGGGTGCTCCTGGACTCCACTCTAACGATGGAGGCCCAGGTGGCAGCCACTGTCAAGTCCGCCTTCTTCCATCTTAGGCGGGCACGGCAGTTGGTCCCCTACCTTGACCGTGATGACCTGGCCACAGTGATCCACGCGACGGTCACCTCAAGGTTAGACTACTGCAACGCTCTCTACATGGGGCTGCCTCTGTCGCAAATCCGGAGGCTGCAACTGGTGCAGAATGCTGCGGCCAGGCTGTTAATGGGTCTCTCCAGAAGGGACCATGTGGAGCCTGCGCTGAAAGCGCTGCACTGATTGCCAATAGCGTACTGGATTCGCTTCAAAGTGCTGGTCGTTACCTATAAAGCCCTACATGGCCAGGGTCCAACCTACCTGAAGGACCGCCTTTCCCCGTATGTTCCCCCAAAAGCACTACGGTCAGGAGCCCAAAATTTATTAGTCATCCCGGGCCCTAAGGATGTCAAACTAGCCGCCACGAGGACCAGGGCTTTTTCGGTGGCGGCTCCTACCTGGTGGAATGAGCTCCCGGAGGAGATCAGGGCCCTGTGGGATCTTATGCAGTTCCACAGGGCCTGCAAGACAGAGCTCTTCCACCAGGCTTTCGAGTAGGAGCCGCCGCCCCTACTATACCACCACCGCCCTGAGGTCCCGATTAAACACCTACTATGGAAGAATCCTTCTGCCGTCTTCGTGGGACTTTGGACATTCGATCCGCCATCTTTAGATTATGAATGGCACTGAGCACTTTGTTATTAGATTTTAATATGTAGCATATGTTTTAAATTGTTATGTATATATTGTTTTACCATGGCAAGTTGTTCTTGCCTCTGTAAGCCGCCCTGAGCCCACTGGGGAGGGCGGGGTATAAGTACGAAAAATAAATAAATAAATAAAAGGTGTCTATGCGCATCATGGTGCCAACAGACTGTGTTGGGGACCCCTGCTCTAACCACTACACCACACTGGCTCTCAAGCTTGCACATCACCCCCTGCCTCCTTTCCCTTATCATGTGGAGGCTGCAGCATTATCCAAACGGGGTGAAACAACAAACCTGTGAGACATTTTGTTACCTGCAAGTCAAGGCTAAACCATGGTTTAGAATCCTGGTCTGCAGGCTATGGAACAAACCGCAGGGTATTCCTTTGTTCAACCTGGGCAACATGACAAACTGAGGCTCATTCATCAGTCTCTACACAGCAGAGAAGGGGAGGGAAAATGTGAGTCAAGAGCATCCTAGCTCATTTCAGTTTGTCTGTGATGTCAGTTGTTCACCTCTGTGGTAGACGGGTATCTCACTTCCTTTTTAAAAAAAAAATAGATGATCCAACTCAGGCTAGGTGGTGGTGATGACTCTTCCCAAGTCCCAGAATGATCTGGAATTTGCATTCCAAATTCCACACCCAACTCATTGGAAAAATGTTGCCTCTGAACTGTAAACAAACTCAGCAGCTTTTCTTTCTGGCCCAAGATTCTATGTCAGCAATCTCTCCCTGATTTTCCCCATCACAAATTAAAGGAGCATTAGAATACTTTTTTTTTGGGGGGGGGGGGACCTTGGAAAGTGATTCCATTAAGCCATCTCTTCCTTTAAAGCTTAAAGACAAAAGATGTAGTAAAAGCAAGCATTATTCTAATATGTACACATTTCCCTTTACAACCCCTTTTTTAAAAAGATAACTATTGTGCTTTTAACGTAGTCTCCCCTGTTTTCCTTAAGCAAATGCACCAAGAGAACTGAACACTGGGACCTATCTGGGCAAAAGTATGCCTTAATATCTAATCCACGCTAAGAAAAGAATTAACAAGATCACTCACCAGGAGTTTCAACTGAACTATACAAATAAGAAAGTCAAACAAAATTGGAGCCAAAGCCTGTTTTGTTACCTTGCTGTACCTTTAAAAAAAAATAAAAAAATAACATGGGGGTGTGGGCACAGTGTTTCCTATCCAGCTGCACATAAACCATCCACATGAAGACTGGTCATAAAAGGTTTTAACAGCTGCTTTCATTCTCTTGAACAGCATCTCCTATCTACATATATAGGCCGTTCAGTCATAAGGAAGTTTTAAAACACGATCAGGAAGTAAGACAGCTGTAGGCACCCTGTTATCCCACTTGCCATAGAGTGCATTTCTGTGCCCTGCTGGAACCACTGTGCCATATCCATGACTAATATTTCAGTACTCCTGTGACTAGTATCCAAAGCTGACCACAGCTGAGAGGAATCAGAAGTTCTCTCTGTCTTACCTTTTGCCTAGATCACCGCACAGGACAGAATGTACTTCCTTCTATGACACACAGTGAAATGGACTCTTTAGATCCAGCCCTAACAGTGAAGCCTACAAGACAAAGGGCTGGATATAAAGGTTCTGTTCCGCTAACGGAGAAGCCTTCCTCTGGTGTAGTATAGTTTTTCCTCCTGGGGAAGTCTCTACCACTGAAGAAGAAGGAAGTGCCTTCCAGTTGCAACTGACTCATGAAGACCCCCATGAAGACTCCCGCCAACCCAGCGGGTCGAAAGCCAATTAACAACTACGGCGAGTAGACGAATGGGTACCTGCCCTTAGACGGGCAGGGGGCACCCACCTCTGACGATAAAAGAGGCATGGTGGTTGTGCAGACAGCGGTGTGAGGATGGTGATGTGGAGGACGATGGCGGAGCAGAGAATGACGGGCAGCAGGCAATGTTCCCTCTAAGGTGTGGAGTCCTGTGAGCAAGAATTCTACTTTGTGAGCTACTGGCCTTAAAGTTGTGAGCGAGCGATTTGGCTGCTGCATAAATTAGTTTGCTCTGGAGCCATCCTTCCTGAGCTAAGGCAAAAATGTGTGAGCGGAGGCTAAAAAAATGTGAGCTAGCTCACACTAACTCAGCTTAGAGGGAACACTGGCGGCAGGCGGCGGCGGCGTGCTGGCGGAGCTAAGAGGCGGTGCGAAGCAGAGCGATCCCTGGTGGCAGAGGAAGACATCAAGCATCAAGCAGCAGCGGCACGACCCTGGAGGCGCTCAACGAATGACACGGAGGCAGAAGGCGGGGCCTGACGGACGTAGCCGGCCGAAGCGTCAGGAAGCCGTGCGCCAAGGGAGAGCCGAGGGAAAAGCTGTCGTGGCTGCTGTGGTTGCCAGAGAATGAAGGATCGGAAGCCGGAAGGGACGCCACGCCAGCAGCCGAGGACAGCCGAGGAACATCAAGCCGAGCCGAGCCAGAAGAAAAATAGAAGGAGTGCATATTCCACCAGGGTGCCGGTAGGAAGTCCCACCCCAAATTCAGATGTGGCCCTAGATAGGTACAGCAGTTCTTAGAACAGCATAATGTGAACTGCCCAGAGACCCCTTCGGGGGTTAGGGCGGTATAGTAAATCTAAGGTTAAATAAATAAATAAATAAAAATGCATGGGGAGCTCCAGGCAAGAGTCAAGCGGAAATCGTTTGCCATCGCCTTCCCCTGCATAGCAACCCCGTCCTCCTCAGTGGTCTCCCACCCAAGCACTGGGCTATTGAGGCTGCCGCTCCACTATTAGTAGAACAGAGACACTGTATCCAACCCACAGTTTAGAGAAGGAAATGCCATAATTGTATGGTGATACTGTATCCATACAGGAGCTGCAGTGGCTCAGGTGGTTAAGACGCTGAACTGCAGGCTGTGGAAGGTCAGTAGTTCAGCAGTTCGAGACCCGGGTGCCGCATGATGGAGTGAGCTCCCGTCTCTAGTTCCAGCTCCTGCCAACCTAGCAGTTCGAAAGCAAGAAATTGCAAGTAGATAAATAGGTACCACTTCGGTGGGAAGGTAGCAGCGTTCCGTGCACCTTGGTGTTTAGTCATGCCGGCCACATGACCACGGAAACGTCTTCGGACAGCACTGGCTCTTCGGCTTTGAAACGGAGATGAGCACCGCAACCCTAGAGTCGGATTCGACTGGCTTTCGAGCAAGGGAACCTTTACCTTTACTTACTGTATCCAACCCAGCGTTCACAGCATGCAGTAATTGCAAGGTGACAGACAGTAGGTTAGATGGTTTTAAAATGAGACCAAAAAGTTGAGTATGTCCATTAAAGTCTATTAGCCACAGTGGCTAAACAAAACCTCCATGTTCAAAGGCAGTGTGTCACTGAACACTAGTTCATGGAGACAAGAGAAGGGGAGAACTTCTGCTTTCTTGGTTTGCTTGCCGGCTTCCCCAGAGCATCGGGTCCATCACAGTTGTCAAGAGTACGTCTAATCCAGTAGGTCTGTCTCCCATGGATTGTCAAAAACTGGCAGATAGCAGCATGAGATTCAGCCAAAAAATCTATACCTATTTCACATTCCATGCCCTGACATTCAATGAAAATAATGCAAACATATGCTATTGTTGAAAATACTCAGAAATAACTAGATTTGAGTCCAGTAGCACCTTACAGACTGACAAGGTTTTTAGGGTATAAGCTTTCGAGAGTCAAAACTCCTTTTGTCAGATAATCATGCTACTGGACTCAAAGTTATGGCAGACCAACACCATTACCCTCTGAAACTATTTCAGAAATAAAAGTTAGAGAAATAAAGACAAAGTAAGGCACGTTAGGAAGAGGTTGCAGATACCTTCATTAGCCCAAAGCAACACCCCCCCAAAACAAAACCCATGCAAGTTAAGACCAACTAGAATGGCACAATACAGAGTGCAAGCTTTTTAGTTCTTTTGGCATTAAGGCACTGAATACCATTGTGTTCAACTTAGGCACTTCCCACCCACCCCACCCCGTCTCCTTTCTGTCTACAGCCTCAGAGCATCATTGACTTGGGATGAATCTCTTTTAAGTTTATACTGTTTATCTTTGTTAATGAGCAAAGAAGCTCTTATGAGAAGCTCTGGTTTGATGTAGCAGCTCAGCCAATGCAAAAGATCTTTCTCACAGCATCCAATGTTTAAGTCCTTTTTTTAAAAAAAAAAAGGTGGGGGGAAATCCTGTAGCCCTTGAAAGGGAACAGGCCAGGACAAAAACAAATTCCCAGATAGTAAATGAGATTCACAAGCAGTAGGGGAGTAAATTAGCCCCCCCCCCCATCAAGCAGTCTACTATCCAAGGAGATGGTAAGTTTGCTTACTTAAATAGTGTTAGGCTTTGGACTTCTTGTAAGAGGTAACAGAAAAGGAAGAAAAGGGATGAAAAAGCTTTTCAGACACTAATACAATCCTTTGAGGTCAATGAGCTGCAAGGGTGTCATTCTGCTTAGGATGGCATTGTAAGAGAGCTTCAGAATGGGTTTGGCAATACTCTCCAGTGTGATTCACACACATGAAGACAAATGAGATGGTAATAAAACAATGGAACCGACTATACCATTTCAGGCAACAAATTCCAGCATTGCATTTTCCTTCGCATGAAAAGAAATCCCCCTTAAATGGAAGACTAGCATAACATACAGAAAAGTTCTACTGTGCAGCTTTTCTATTTGTAGGGAGTTTATAATATAGGAGAGCATTCCAAAACATAGAAAAGGGACTAATTGAAATTGAGGTCTTGCCAAAATTGCTTTTAGCTGCTACAGAACAACACCGACATTCTTTCGTGTTTCACTATAAACAGCATCACGTTTTGTTTTGTTTAGTTTAAGTATCCAGTCTTTCGTTGGTGGCTTTGCAAATTTTAACTCTTCTTTCGTTGCCATCAGTTAGAACCGCGTCAAAAATGAGGCACATTTGTTAACAGAGAAAGCACTTCCATGTAGGAAAGCAAACATACAACTGTGTAAATGGTCTTCCCTATGGAGGAAGGAGCTGTAATTTCAGGTCAAACCAAGTCTGACTCCCCACTCTGCCATGAAAGCTCACTGGATGACCTTGGGCTAGTTATATACTTCCAGCCTAACCTACCTCACAGAGTTGTTGTGAGGATAAAATGGAGAAGGGGAGAATGTTGTAAGCTGCTTTGGGTCCTCAGTGCGAATCACAGTGTGGTATAAATTAAGTAAATAAATACATTTCAGGGGCAAGCCCCCAAACGCTCTGTGCATCGACTACACTTACAAGAGAACATTTGCAGATGGGCCTACATGCACAGGTTTCTATTTATTATTTTCAATTTACATCCTGCCTTGCTGGGAACCAGCTCAAGGCGGCGAACAACGTTAAAAGCAATAAAACAGTCAATACACTAAAATACAATAAAATATACATAAACCACTACCTAACATCATAAAATCTAAATTCTGTGCAAACATCCTATTGTGCATATAGGTTAATGGGGTTTTGTTGTGGAAGCCACCTTCAGCTCATTTGTGGGGAAGGCAGGATGTAATGTATAATAAACATTACATAATTGGGACAGGGATGGGGCCCATCACCATAACTACAATCCACAGGTACAATGATCTTCTGTGCAAGGCTCATATGAACATCAGAGGTTGCTTACATAGACCAAGTATTCCCCATTGTGCAGCCACTGCCACGGAAGTAATCTGCAGTGGCCATGGAGCATTCACATGCAGGGCTATTCTCCATGCATTCCTTCCCCAACTTCTTGTGCTCCCAGAGGGCTCTTTGCTGGCTTCTGGTGTTTTTTTTAATTACTAGTTGTTTTATCACCATCACACTATGCTACAATAATATAAGTAACGATTTCTTAAAAAGCCTTTTGTCAGGAACCCAAAGCAGCTTTTCACATTGCTAGGTTAGACTGAGAAGTTGCGATGGACCCAAGAGTCACCTGGCAGGCTTCTATAGTTGAGCAAGAGGTTTGAACCATCACCCCAGGTCCCATTCCTACAGTCTAACTGCTACACCACAACAGTGTGCAAGAGTTCGGAAGTGACCACCTTCCTATCCAAATATCATGCAAATGGTGCCAATGTGGGCAGGTGGTTCGAAAGGGCACACCTTCCTATCCTAGCAGCCTGCAAACCTGTTTTGGCTGCAGTCTTTCAGGAAAGACCACAGCACATAAGTTTTGGGAAAGAATGAAGCAAAGCAGAGGAAGAAGAAGGAGAAGAAGAAGAAGAAGAAGAGATTGGATTTATACCCCGCCCTTCACTTGGAGTCTCAGAGCGGCTTACAAACTCCTTTCCCTTCCCCTCCCCACAACAGACACCCTGTGAGGTGGGTGGGGCTGAGAGAACTCTGACAGAAACTGCTCTTTTTCAAGGACAGCTGTGCCAGAGCTTGCGACTGACCCATGTTCACATCAGCAGGTGCAAGTGGAGGAGTGGGGAATCAAACCCAGTTCTCCCAGATTAGAGTCTGCGCACTTAACCACTACACCAAACTGGCTCCAGACAGTGGATGACTGGAGGATGAGATGGCGTGGGTGCTCCCCCCCCCAAAAAAAATAAACCTTCGGTCACCTAACCAGAACAAAACAACCAAGCAGAAGCAACCACCATAGGTATACACACATTGGGAAGCTTCAACCAATCAAGAGCATCCCGACATCAACATAAGGAGAAACATTAACATGTACGACCACAAAATTTGGTCACCATTTTTTCTACATAGGAAACCCTTTTGGAACCACCTTAACAGTCAGAAAGAACCTTCCCAGCTGCACAGTCTTTGCCCAGCAGAAGACAGGAGAAGAACATTGGGTACCCCGGGCTCATTTGGAAAAAAAATTGTGTATTCAAATAAGGGCACAGAATATACTGCCATAATCACCAACATAATAATACGTAGAAATGGCAATGTGTGGGGTGAAGGGGAAGAAGAGTCCTGAAACTTTACATCCTGCAATGCACAGTATTTCTTCCAGTATTTAAAATGAAAACTATTCACTATCTACACAGATTTAGGCTGGTGTTACATTATACAGTAATCGTATCGCTGCACCGAGAGTTCAGTCAGGCATGTACAGCTAAACTTGCATAACATTCTGATGAGGCACCTGTTCAAACCTGTTGATGTCAGGAACGCACAAATGAGCTGCCAGAGTTTTAGAAGTGCCCTAAATTTAACCTGTGTAATGCAATCCGCAGGGAGAGGTTCGCCAATCTTTAAGTACTCACCTGGGGCTAGAGACTCTATTGTCAAACGCATAGCAGGCTGAAAATGCTGCACTGTAATCTAAAGGGCCTATCGCATTTCCCTTTGAAGAGTTCCTTTTACAAAGTCCAACACCAGCAGTTTCCTTTCTTATTTGCATTTAATTAAAAAAAGAAAAGTTAATTCAGTTTTAGACCCAGTTTGATGATCCATCAAAATCAAGAGAACATTCTGAGATGAAGTCCGTAAACTGTTTTCTGCAGTTGTCGCTGTGATCCATACGCCACAAGCAGAAGTATCACCATGGAAGCTTAATGCCACAACAAAATCTGTTCATCTTTTTAAAAGGTGTCACGCGACTCCACATAGGGATTGTTCTTGCCCTCCCACATGATTTATGAATGACAGTGGAAGTGCAAGATACAATATTCAAAACTGCTTCCCTATTGAAGTGTAGAGAAAACAGATCTTAACGAAGTGCACTTGGGAGTATATCAGCAATCTGCAAACTGTTTTAGAAAACAGAACTGGCTTTTGGAAATCCTCCCAACTCAGGCTGCTGCAAGGGGGAAACTTTCTTTACCTTTGAGGGACAAAGGCTAGGATTTGCATGCACTGCAACAATTGCTGCAGCAGGCGAAGAGGAACAGGCTGTACCATTCAATTTGTTTACCTGCTTTCTGATGATGCACACCAGATGCTGGCAGGTAATCAAATAAGCTGCGAGAGTTGGACTATAAGGAAGGCCGAGCGCCAAAGAATAGATTCTTTTGAACTATGGTGCTGGAGAAGATTCCTGAGAGTCCCTTGGACTGCAAGCAGATCAAATCAGTCAATCCTAAAAGAAATCAACCCTGACTGTTCCCTGGAAGGCCAGATAATGAAACTGAAGCTCAAATACTTTGGCCACCAAATGAGAAGGGAGCACTCACTGGAGAAGACCCTGATGCTGAGAAAGATTGAAGGTCAAAGAAGACGGGGACGGCAAAGGATGAGATGGTTAGACAGTGTCATAGATGCAATGAACATGAAATTGAGCCAACTTCAGAGGACGGCGGAAGACAGGAGGGCCTGGTGGGAGCTGGTCCGTGGGGTCGCGAAGAGTCGGACTCGACTGTGCAAAAAAAATGCTAAACATAATGATCAAGCTGCATGCTTTGGGCAGCTGTAACAGCAGCCTTCTTAACTACATGATAGGACCCCACACATTCCAGTGCATAATAGGTTTCCACCATCTGAAAGTCTGGGACCCCTACGTACAGACACAAAAGCCAATCACACTGAAGTTTCAATGTGTGCCTTTTTAAAAAACTGGCATTCAAGGCTGCAACGTGATGTTACTGCATGCCATATAACATTCCACTGCTTTGTTCTCCAATCTTGCAAACCCCACTTTATTGTCTGCGTTTTAAGTACATCCTCCAATTTCGTTATTTGGACTGTATTCTACAGTTCTCACTGCATTGCTTTGAGTTGTAATCTGTCTCAGAGCAAAAAAAAACCCCACAACCCATAAAACCTGGGAATTAGCACAAAAAACACTCCCCCCCCCAATAAATCCTGTAATAGTGGGGGGGTTGGTTTAATTTAAATGGTATATTTCTGATTTTACTGCTGATGGGGGCGAGGACTTTTTGCCCTGATAGCCACACGCAGAAGTTCTAAATAAATTCTGAATGAAAGAAGCTGCCTGCATCAAACTCCAACATAATGAAGCACACCAGTCAATCAAGCACCACAGAAGCAGCCTGTTTATACCCTTGCTACTTAGGGCCCCCCTCATGAAAAACAAGTAACTCGTTATTTTCATCTGGTAAATACTACATGGCCCTGATCTGGATGGCCCAGACTAGCCTGACTTCATCAGCTCTCAGAAGCTAAGCAGGGCAATGCTCCCTCTAAGCTGTGGAGTCTTGTGAGCAAAAATTCTACTTTGTGAGCCACGGGCATTAAAGCTGTGACTGAGCGATTTGGCTGCTGCATAAATTAGTTTGCTCTGGAGCCATCCTTCCTGAGCTAAGACAAAAATGTGTGAGGTGGAGACTAAAAAATTGTGAGCTAGCTCACACTAACTCAGCTTAGAGGGAACACTGGGGCCAACCCTAGTTGGTACTTGGATAGGACACACAGTGTTCCCTCTAAGCTGAGTTAGTGTGAGCTAGCTCACAGATTTTTAGCCTCTGGCTCAAACATTTTTTTTGTCTTAGCTCAGGAAGGATGGCTCCAGAGCAAATTAATTTATGCAGCAGCCAAATCGCTCAGTCACAGCTTTAAGGCCAGTAGCTCACAAAGTAGAATTTTTGCTCACAAGACTCCACAGCTTAGAGGGAGCATTGGATGGGAGACCACCAGGAAAATCCAGGGTTGTTTTGCAGAAGCAGGCAAAGGCAAATCACCTTTGTTCTTCTCTTGCCTTGAAAGCCCTGGCGGGGTCTCCATAAGCTGACAAAGTGCTTTACACACACACAATACCAAATTAGAGGACATTTAGATTATTGCCTTGTTTTTTCACCTCCTCTGTCCATAATGCTCTTGGGTCTTCAATAATTGTAGGGCAGCAGCAAACCTTACAGGGGCCCTCTGGGAGGAGGAGGCTGCTCCTGTTGAACTTCCATCGAGGCTAGCCAGAATAAAGGCACAGGCACCCCCACAAGGAAACAAGGTAGTCACTTTAAAGGATGACACAGGCGCACAGCCTCCAGAACGGTAGTTACTAGGACAGCAGTCCATTGCCAGCAAAACGCCTATTGTCCTCATACCGATTACTAGCCATTTATCAACGCGGGTTTTTTTTTTTTTAAATAAATAACCTTTTTATAGTTCGCGTTTCCAGCGCGTCCAAACCTCCTTGCACTGTGGGGGGTTTAAGAATACACCCATCAGCAAACCAAGAAAAGTCACTTTAAGAAGAAATTCTACAGACCCATGAGAAAAGGGAAGATCTAGACTGGTGCCATCATCATCTCATAAGTGGGGTTTCGACCAAATCAAGCCTGAACTCCGCCCTAGAAGCTAAAACGGCTATACTGAAGCTACTGTACTTTGGTCACATCACGAAACGACAAGGCAGCGGGAAAGAAGAAGACCCAACACGAGAGGGATTGACTCAGTGAAAGAAGCCAGGGCGTTCCGTTTGCAAGATCTCAGAACAGCTGCTAAAGAGAGGACGTTTTGGAGAACTTCGATTCAGAGGATCGCCCCATGTCGAAAGGAAGCCAGCGGCTTGACGGCATTTCACACACCCAATCGTCGCCTCGTCTCGCCCACCCCCAAAGCCCCAAATCAATCGCATCCAGTGTTCCCTCTAAGCTGAGTTAGTATGAGCTAGCTCACAAATTTTTAGCCTTCGGCTCACAGATTTTTGTCTTAGCTCAGGAAGGAGGGCTCCAGAGCAAACTAATTTATGCAGTAGCCAAACTGCTCACTCACAACTTTAAAGCCAGTAGCTCACAAAGTAGAATTTTGCTCACAAGACTCCACAGCTTAGAGGGAACCTTGATTGCATCCCATCCGCACACGTCGGCGCGCCTCTATCCCCCCCCCCCCATCCCCACTGCTGCCATTAGCGCGCTGCACGCACCCTTCCCGCGGGCGCCAACAGCTGTTCCCAGGGCATGGGCTGGTTTGAGCGCGCGCCTACCTTTCGGAAATAGCAATCCCGCGGCTGCTCCGCCGCCCGGCAGCCCGAAGGCAGCAGCGTGTCGGTCATAGCCCGAGCCAGCCGCTCCGATGAGCCCAGCCGCACTTTGCGAGACGACGTGGCTTCTCCGGCGCGCAACACCGCACGCTTCAAGAGCTGCTAGCAGGCGCACGCCAGCCGGACGCTTCGGAGCCACCTCCTACTTCCCCACCCCAGGGGAGGGAGGGATGGACCAACCGGCTGCCCTCTAGAGTCCACCTTCGCTCCTCCTCTCCTGGGAAGCCCACAGGAACAGAGAAAGAAAAAGGAAGGCGCTTGGGATTTGTGTATTGGTGGCGTCAGGCGCTCCCCGCCTAGCAACACCTTATCAGCCAGCTGTTTGGGGAGGGGATAAATAGAGATGGGGGGGTGGGACCTTGAGGGGGAATAACCAGGGGAAGACTCTAAGAACCTATGAAGAGCCGTGCTGGATCAGACCGATGGTCCATCTGGTCAAACATCCTGTATCAATAGGGTTGCCAGCTCCAGGTTGGGAAATACTTGGAGATTTTGGGGGTGGA
>NW_015164270.1:150815-218699 GCF_001447785.1 Gekko japonicus
TCTCTGTCACTTAGAGAATGAAGTTTGAGTCCAGTGGCACCTTTAAGATCAACCAAGTTTAATTCGAAGTGTAAGCTTTCGTGTGCAAGCTGAAGAAGTGTGCTTGCACACAAAAGCTTATTATACCTTGAATTAAACTTGGTTGGTCTTAAAGGTGCCACTGGACTCAAACTCTGCTCTGCTGCTTCAGACCAATATGGCTACTGTTATGTATGCAGATGGCCACCAGGGGTCCGCGGCTACAGTGTGGAGCTTAGCTCCTCTAAACAATAGAAACCTTGGATCCTAGTTCCCCCAGCATTCACCAATAGCAACTTTGGCGGGAAATTCAAACCCTCCAACGAGACTGTGGGTGTGCTGTGTGGGTGTGTATATAGTTGGCTTTGCAGGGCTGTTTTGCAGTTCTTGTGTGAAGTACAATAAACGTGTCTGAACGCACGTTGTGGTCTGAGTCTTCCATGTGGCAAACCCAGTACTTTACAGCTACCCACCTGAATCTACCAGAAGATTAGTTTTTAATAGTAGATCTCCAGTCACCAGCTGGAGGTTGGCAACCCTATGTCTCACACAGTGGCCAGCCAGTTCCTCTGGAAGTCCAACAGCATGGCACAGAGGTTGAGGCCTTCCCCTGATGTTGCCTCCTGGCTCTGGGATTCAGAAGCTTAGTGCCTCTGAATTTGGAGGTTCCCTTTAGTCACCACAGAGAGAAGCCACTGATACACTTATCCTCTATGAATCTGTCTAATCTGCTTTTAAAACTGTCAATGCCTGTGGCCATCACTACTCTGGCAGCAAATTCCACATTTTAAGCACTCACTGTGTAAGCATCAACACCTAAGGCATAAAGGAAGGGAAGCTATGCCATGGGTCTGCCCTACGTTTATTACACACAGTGGACCATAATTCCAGAGGAGTAACCTTGCTTTTAAAAATTTTATTTATATCTTTATTTTTTCCTGGGGGGGGGGAGCAAAAGCGATTTGCATTGTTCTCCTCTCCTCCAAGTTTAACCCAACAACAACCCTGTGAAGTAGGTTAGGCTGAGAGTGTGGGACTGACCCAAGGTCACCAAGCAAGCTTCCATGGCAGAGGGAAGATTCAAACCTGGGTCTCCCAGATCCTAGTCTGACACTCTAACCACTACACTGGGACTATCACTCAGGAGACTTTTGCTGCTGGACTAGTGTGTATGGATTGCTTTTTGATGGACAGATGCTCCACCCTTTTAACAGGTGCATAAGATACAAAGATGTATAATGTATAAAAAGTGGTTGCCTTAGCCAGAGTGCTGAAGTGATAGACATACAGTGTTCCCTCTAAGCTAAGTTAGTGTGAGCTAGCTCACAGTTTTTTAGCCTCCGGCTCACACATTTTTGTCTTAGCTCAGGAAGGATGGCTCCAGAGCCAACTAATTTATGCAGTAGCCAAATTGCTCACTCACAGCTTTAATGCCAGTAGCTCACATAGTGGAATTTTTGCTCACAAGACTCCACAGCTTAGAGGGAGCGTTAGACATGTCTTGGCCAGATGATTTTTGCTTATGGTGGGGCTGTGGGGGGAGGGCGCAGCAAACAAAATATTAAAGAATTGAAGCTTGTCTGATATAGGAACCACTACTCCTAAATAACAACACTTTCAGTCCACTTTGCAACTCGATTTTACTGTGTGAAATGGCAAAATCCACTTCCAAAGAAATTGCTGGAGTGGATTGGAACTGCATTATTTAGAATGTGTGAAAGTGCCCCCTGTGTGTCTGTGTCTGGTCTCCTGAAGAGGTGGCAGGGTTTTGTACTGTTTTGAAAACCTGTTTGATCAGACAGGGCAGTGGGATCAAAATAAATGTGTGAGTGCCTGGTTGGGAGGCAATGCCGTTCAAACAGTGCTATCAATGGAGATTGTATTAATCTTGTCTCAAAAATATGGTTTGTCTCCAGCCAAAGACACAGGGTATCTGGCCATAAAAAGAATGAAAAACTCTACTAATGGAGACCATATCAATCGATCTTCTGCATCTCTGTCCATCAACCGTGAATAGATTGGCCCACAGGAAAATCCCAGAAACAACAGTAGTGTCATTTAGTTGTATTATTTATGTTTTAATTATTCCACATACTTTTAGCTATGTGCTTCTGAGGCATCTGACAACTATAATCTGCATTAAAACATTACATCAATTTAAGACTTTTGAAATGCAGCTCTCCCTTTAAGAATGTTAAAGCCAGAAGCGAATCAGGTGGACTGCTAGCAGTTGCTTAAATTTAAATGAACAAGTAGCCTCATTGCTTGTTTGGGAACCAAATTATTGGCATGCCTAAAGCTTTGAGTGCATTTCTAATAATCTTACTTTATTAGGGGGAAAGGGGGGTAAACCCCCCAAAAGGTTAACAGCAATACCTGCATGTTTGCAGACATTCCAAGAACTAAACTGCTGGAGTTTGAGTTACATTTGGGGTTTATTTATTTATTTTATTTGGTTTTTAGCCTGCTCTCCCCACCGCAACAGGCTCAGGGTGGCTCATGTCATTATAACAGATAAAACAATTTCTTAGATAAAATTACAATAAATGAAGTCTAAAAACAGTACATAAAGTTCTAGCAGTGGCGTTGCAACAATGGTGGGAATCTGACAGTCAGTTAAGCACATGGTCTGAGTCGTGTCAGCGGAGCACAGGCTCTTCAGTCAATATAGTAACGATGTTAGTGATACTATTGGTGTTATTGATGATATTTCAAATTGTGTGCAGATTAGTAGTGACCAGAAAAAATGGGAGGATGAGAAAATGGTGGTGGCTGGCAACATGACGAGAAGGTGGGCTAAAGCTGGTGTGGAGGCAAAAGAGCCAGAGATGGTGGGAACAAGAGGCAAAGCAAAATTGACTCCCTTATGAGTTTTTGTTGTGTCTCCCCTTCTTGTATTTACTGTTTATAAAGTGCCTAAAGAGAAATTGTGCATTTAAAAAATAAACCTTTTCCCTGAGATGTGAGAAAGTCATTGCCAATCATAGGAAAATGTCCTAGATGGACCAATGTCTACATTCAGTATAAGACAGCTTTGCCAATTTATAACTGAGGCAAACCAGGATGCTTTGGAAAGACATCTTGGTGGTGAGCCACACTCAGCTCAGTGAGAGTTCTTTGTGTGCATTGGTTAGCGTGCCTGGCCTCCTTTGTGTGGGAATGAATCATTCCAGGGGTGGACAACTATAGTCTTTGAAGTACACCATTCTTCGGTTAGTTCAGAGCAAGCTATTCACTGGTACAAGCCGGACAATGTGTATAGATTGCAATTTGCAGCTGTGTGCATAGAAGGCAACAATCAGTTGCCAGGATACTTGGCCCCACTGGATGCTTTCCCCTCCCTGAGGTTTCAGAGCCCTTCCTTTTGTCATCACTTTAGTCTCCCTTTCTGGGGAGGAATTTTCCTCCTCTTTATCTTCTGCAAGGGGAGAGATAATGTGGTCACTCTTGTTCCCTTCTCCACCCTCCTATATGACTGAGTCATTCCTCTTAGTGTAGGGAGTCTTTTCAAAGTGCTGCTCCCGCAAGAAAGAGGCCCTGGACAAATTGCAACATTCTCCCACCCAACATTCCTGGACAATCAGCAGTGTTCCGGAAAGTGGGCAGTGCTGATGGAAAACGTACATTAAAGTACACTGATAGGTAAGGAGGCCTTTGAAGCTATAGCCACAAATATCCTGAGTACCATTTCTGAGAACAGGAATTATTCAGTCAATTTGTTAGATTAATGAATCAAAAAATCATTTTAAAAGGTGCTCCCAAATGGAGTGGGCGGCAGATTTATTTAAGCTGTTGATTTTTTTTTTTAGAAGAGGCCTTCCTCTGTCCTCTCACATGGGAAGGGATGCCTCTCCTGGATGCTAACAGTTGTGATGTTCCAGTATATATGCACTCAGAGGATATTCTCACTTAAAATAGGCTGTGCTTAGTATCAGTTAGTGGTGTGTAGTGTTTAAGGTGTTGGACTTGGATCTGGGAGATCCAGGTTCAGACCCCTATTCTGCTATGGAAGCTCACTGGGTGACTCTTGGGATTACTCACTCAGAGTAATCTAACCTCACAGGGTTGTTGTCAGGATGAAATGGAGAGGAGAACAATGCAAGGCAGGGTATATAAATGAAGAAAAAATAATAATAAGAGACGTCTCGCAGCCAATATTAAGCACAGTTATGCCCAGAGGTCATTTTGGGGGGGAATGCGGGGGATCGCAGTTCCCCTGGGTGAGGTACGGGGGGCGGGGCACATGATGAAGCCCCGGCCCTGCTTCTGGCCCTCATTCAGCCAGGAGGAGGCAGGAGAAGAGGGAGGGTAAGTTGCTTCCTCCCTGCCTCTCCCCACCCCTGCCTGCCTGGGGCCAGGGAGGGCCTTCGTGGGGCTTCCTTGCACTCCCGCCGGCCTTGCAGGTCCACCGCCGGGCCCCTCATGGGGCTCAGCAGTGGAGCTGCAAGGGCGGCGGCGGCGGCCGGGACCGTTGGGGGCAGGGTGTGTGGCCTTATGACACACTTCCGGTGATGTCAGCGGGTATGGCATATGCTAATGAGTTATGCTAATGAGTTCCCCTAGCTCTTTTTCTACGAAACGACCCCTGGTTATGCCCTTTTAAGTTCTTTGAAAGTCAGTGGTCTTGGTAGGGTGGTAATTCTGTTTGTGATCGCATTATCAGTTAAAGGTGATCTGTCTGAAGCTACAGTTTCTCTTCCCCGATACTGATGCCTTCATTGTGTAAATATTCTCTTTAGAATCATTATTTTAGTAATATTAACCCATTAATTAGTGACATTAAACAACCAAGACTTCTTAAACTACATGACAGCTCTCTTAAAGATCCAAACCTGTTATTTTGAAAGACTGTGAAATTAATTCCAAGATGGTACCCAGTGTCTTCCATAGAGCCATCTCCATGTGCAAGTCATCCAGGATATGTGCAGAATCACTCCAAATGTTTTGCCACTTCCTCTGCATAAACTTTCAGTGGCTTGCCTTATGCAGCTTTCCCTTTTTGTCAGATTTTCAGGATTTCCCCCTCAAACGACTTCTCTGATTGGCTGATAATATTTGCTAGTTGGTTATTATGGCTTCCGTATCTTCAGACCAAGAAAAATCTCACTATGTCTGTATCTCCAGTTGCTGCTAAAACCACAGAAGCAGGGTCAGTTAAAAGATGGAAACCATCAATACAGTCATATTAGCTCTCTTGATACTTCTGTCATATTCACCAGATGGTCCCCAACCTTTGGAACAAAGTTGTATATTACTCACTAGCATCTCACGAGCCAGTTTGGTGTAGTGGTTAAGTGCGTGGACTCTAATCTGGGAGAACCAGGGTTGATTCCCCACTCCTCCACTTGCACCTGGCTGGATTATATTGGGCAAGCCGTAGTTCTGATAAGAGCTGTTCTTGAAAAAGAGCAGTTTCTATCAAGAGCTCTCTCAGCCCCACCTACCTCACAGGGTGTCTGTTGTGGGGAGGGGAAGGGAAAGGAGTTTGTAAGCTGCTCTGAGACACCTTTGGGTAGTGAAGGGCGGGGTATAAATTCAATCTCTTCCTCTTCCTCTTCTTCTTCTTCTACATGCATGTCTTTTCCAGCAAGTGACAGCCACCCCACTTGGGCCTTTATAACAATCAAAGCCAACAACCTGGAATTGATTAAGCATGTATGATTTTCAATATATATTATCTGCTATGTACGTACGTATGTCCCATCAAGTTGCAACCAATTTATGGCGATCCCAGCAAGTAGCTTTCAAGGCAAGTGAGATGCAGAGGTGGTCTGCCATCATTTTCCTCTACAGAGTCTTCCTTGGCAGTCTCCCATCCAAGTACCGACTCTGCTTAACTTCCAAGATCTGTCAACATCAGGCTATACCATGCTGCCTTTCTTCCAGATTCTCTCCTGCCAAAAGTGAAATATACTGTCAGAACATTCATGAAAGTCTAATGAAGCCATTGTCAAAAATCATATTTAATTGAAATTAATTTGTACAGCCAGAACTTAATTTCCAAAAGAAAGGTGTGGCAGCTGTAGCCTTTGCAATATATATTAATTTGGAATACTGTGTACAGTTCTGGCCACCATATCTTTTTTTATTATTTATAATTTTTATTTTCCAAAATTGAAGACACCAGCAACAAACCAAACATTTAACATACAATAGCAGGAATAGTAATGAATTCAACAACGATCAATCCAGAAACAGAAAATATCAGCCATGCAGGTACAGTAATGTGAAAGTTATTTCAGAACCATGAATTAGAAATATAATAAACTTTGGTAATACGGATTTTTTGCAACAACTCCCTTCTCAGCCAAGTATTCAACTACCGGGAACCAAACCACTTGGAAGGTTTTTTGATATCTACCTGCATAGTCACCCCCCTGTGGGGGCTGGCCACCATATCTCAAAGAGGGTATTGCAGATCTGTAAAAGACAAAATGATCAAGGGGTTGGCACATCTTTCCTGTGAGGATGGTCTAAAGAGGCTGGGACTTTTCAGTTTAGAGGGGGAAAACGGTGACCAAGGGGAAGGAATTATACTATGTATGGGGTGGAGAAAGTGGCTAGAAAACTTTGTCTTCAACTCGAATAATACTAGAACTCTGGGGCAGCCAATGGATTTGTTGGGAAACAGGTTCAGGACAGACAAAGGGCATTACTTCCTTACTTGATGAGTAATTAATTTGTGGGATGCACTGGCAGTGGTTGTCATGATGGCCACAACAAGCATATATGTTTTAAGAATTTTAAAACTTATCAACCTCCATGGTAAAAATTGTACATAAGCATAAAACTAAAAACTTATGGTTGCTAATTTTTTTAAGTTAGTTGTGAGCACGGATAAATGATGATTTTTCATGATTCAAGGGAACCAGGGCCACCCAGGGGAGGGGGGTCCAAAATCCTGAAGCCCATGGATGCCAGTGTTGCTGAGCAAGCCACATTATTTGTTTACCTACAATATTTGAGTTGTATCTGGGTGGGGGTGGGTGAGTGGGGGGCCCAGAGGGAATAATTGTCTGGTGACCTATGGGAGTTTGCGACAGTCCTGAAGGAAATTAAGAAAACAGTCCAGAGATAACAGCTTCTTTAATTCCAGTATATTAGGCCTTGAGTGACCTCTTCTGGCCAATGTACTGCAGGTTTTAGGACAGTTGTACACAGTCTCCAAAAGACATCAATGGGTGAAATAAACCAATTGTCTCATAACTTTTTAAAAGACACAATTTGGCACAGTACTGAGAACCTGAAGGGATAATGCCAAGTAAAGAGTGGGGACACAAATGAATGGAAATACTTGACATTCCACCTTTTCATCCTGTATTACAGAAACCAAATTATCGTCACACTGATCCTACAATCTCAACAATAAGTGCATGTTAGAATCCCGAGAGGGCTGTTTACAACTGTGGTGGGATAGCTTCAGTCTTGCATGGTCTACTCATTTTCTTATTATTCTTAAATTTCTTATTAAAAGTTAGAAAGCAAGATTATTTTTGACTGTTAAGACATAACTAACCTGTGATAAGTGATCCTGAGTATGCATTCTTGCTTAAGGACTTAAGAATCTTGCAGGATCAGATCAGCACCAAGTCAACTACAGCCTTTTGCAAGAATCACATCAAGAAGAAAATAGGCAGTAGCTCACTGGTTACCTTCTGCCTATTCTATTCCACTTTCACAGATATCAGGAGCATGGACTGACTATGGCTTCATTACATAAACAAAATTATTAGATTTTTATCCCACTTACTCTCCAATGAACTCAGACTGGCATATCTGATCCTTTTTCATTCTGACAACAACCCTATGAGGTAGGTGGGCTGAGAGACAGTGTTTAGACCAAGCTTTATAGTTGGGTGGGAATTTGAACAGCAGTCAGACCAGTTGTGGTAGTCTGACATTCTAACCACCACCACCCACTTACCATATGAGTTGGCCCCTTCATATAAGTGGCTGCAAAGAGATCCATTATGTCATCTCTTCTCAAGCATTGGTCTTGAACAACTGCTTGGGGGCTCACAAGTAACTGTAAACTGCACCATGATCTAAGGTAAGTTACATCAAAAGCAATACCATCCTTTTAAAATCAATTCTGTAAGAGACAAAAAAGAGAGAGTGTCCTGTTAATAAGCAAGCATTCTTAACCCTATTTTGTATGAATATTAAGGCACATTAACCCCTTTGCTCCTAAAAATGATATATTTGACAATTTTATAGTTATTAGTTGATTATCAGTGCAGACATAAACAGAATTAATCCAGTGTAAATCCATGCAGACTGGAGAAATTGAATAGGAGTGCACTATTTAATCTGTAGTTTCCACCCATTTAAGGGGGATTTCTTTTCATGTGAAGGAACGTGCAATGCTGGAATTTGTCACCTGAAATGGTATAGTCGATTCCATTATTTTATTACCATCTCATTTGTCTTCATATATGTGAATCACCTCCTGCCAACCTAGCAGTTCGAAAGCAAGAAATTGCAAGTAGATAAATAGGTACCACTTCAGTGGGAAGGTAACTGCCTTCTGTGCACCTTGGTGTTTAGTCATGCCGGCCACATGACCACGGAAATGTCTTCGGACAGCGCTGGCTCTTCGGCTTTGAAACGGAGATGAGCACCGCAACCCTAGAGTCGGATTCAACTGGCTTTCGAGCAAGGGAACCTTTACCTTTACCTATGTGAATCACACTGGAAAGTTTCCACCCAGTATATACTGGGCAACATTTTGTATTATAAACTAGCCTTAAAGACTAACCATACTCACTTAAAGCCCATTTTTCTCATTGAGACTGAAGGTGGATTACAAAACATTGTCAGATAACAAATAACTCCAATAGAGTCATTTTAATGGTGGTGACATACGTGGACTACACCAAAGCATCAATACGCTAACACTAGAGCCAACTTTATTAGATGCTATATTAGTGAATCCTCACCATGCAGTCATTTTATTTAGTGGGTCTGAAAAAAAATTATCTCCCTATAAGTTTTTGTGGACCAAGGCCCACTTCTTCAGATGTTATGAATGGATCCTCACTAATGCAGTCATCTTATGTTGGAGGGTTTGTTTTGTTTTTTGGCAGGAGTGATGTACAGAAAATAATCCTGTCTGAGTTTGTGTGTTTCCCCAGCCCAATTTGAGAAAACACTCAGTACAATCCTGTAGAGCAGAATCAGATCTTGTACTTTATTGATCAACAAAGGAGGGGGGTGCAGATCCAATAAGGTTTTGGACCCCACAGCTCTCCCTAAGGTTACAATGGGAGACATAAAGTTTTATACCCCTATGACAGTCAGAAATAAATAATAATTATTGGTTCCATCAGACTTTGTCATATATCTGTCCAGGGCTTTTTTTGTAGAAAAAGCCCAGCAGGAACTCATTAGCATATTAGACCACACCCATGCCTTCCCTTGGTTTGCCCGAGCGTCCTGCGGCAAGCCGGCCAGGGAAGGCAAGGGGAGGCATTTAAATGCCTCCCCAATCCTTCCAGGGGCCACCCAGCCCGCCCGCCTCGGAGTCGCCGGGGGGGGGGGGTCACTCTCCAGGCCTTTCCTCTGTAGCCACGCACGCAGAGGGTTTGGCTGTAGTGGGGTGGGTTCCTGTGCGTTCCTGCCCCAAAATAGCCCTGTCCGTCACACCATTCTGATTGGGCCCAGGCCTGTAGGTTGGACTTTCTCAGGCAAAAATATACCTCCTTCAGTTGAACAATGGGCCTTCTTCTTCCCAGGCTATGAAGTGATAAAAAGTGATAAAAAGTATCTAATGTAAGTGGGTGCATCCTGTAGTATGGTTTCCATCTAACGCAAGCTAACTGACATCAGGGACATGCGCAGTTACAACTGGCATTTCTGTTTCTGTAATTAGAATCATCAATGGCACTTAACATATCTGTATGTCTGTGTATGTCAAAGGTGCTAACTAAGTCCACTAAGGTTAGCCTACTAAGTCAGACAGAGTGCTGAGTGCATAACAGTGTTTCATAAACTGTGCATATAACAGGAGGAAGCAAGCTGAAAGGGTTACGAAATTCAGGAAACACACAAGTGAGATGTCATTATGTAAAGGTTAAAATCTAATCAAGAGAAATCGATATCTGAAAACTGTTATTCTTTTTTTCTTTTATATTCCTTAACTACATGCTTTTTTACCTAGCCCTAATACAGGAAATAATGGAAACATATATGAAAATATATTATGTCGAACTACTGAAGATCTTACCATATTTTGACATGTCATGTTATTGTTTCATGGTTTATATTCTTATATTAGGCAGTGTCCTTAAAATGTGTTTAACAAATGATGTTTAATGCTTCTCACGTTCCTTTTTGTCTCTTTTTATCCTGTACCCCTTTAAATGGTAAAATAATAAAAAAAAACATTTTAAAAGAAAAATTAATATTTCAGTGGGGTTACTTGCGCCCGTTAGATTTCTCTCTCTCGCTCAGATGTTCCTTACAAAAGGTACAACAATGGGGGGGGGGGCAAAAAACCACACCGCTCCCCAGCTCACAAGCAGAAAAACGATATAAACATCCCCAATTTAAAACATCGCGGCAGAGGCGGCGAGTAAGCAGCAACCGACAGCCTCGACGAACTCTTCCCACAGGCTGGGCGCACCGAGCTCGCGTGAGACCAGCCGCCCCGCCGCGCCTTCGCATCCCGCCTCCGCCGGGGAGGAGCGAGAGGAGGGCCTCAGCGGCCTCCGCCTCCCGCCCCTTCAGAGGCCTGCCAAGATGGCGGGCAGCGAGAGCGACGAGGAGGAGGAAGACCTGGTGACCTATGGCGCCCCGCTGGAGCCCCTGGAAGAGGGTGAGGCTGTGTGGCGTGTTTAGCTATATATCGGGAGCCCGTCTTTCTTTCGGTCCGGGGGTGGATTACATGAGATATAATTTCCTTGTGCAATCCCAGTTCCTTCACCCGTGTTTACTTGGGAGTAAAAGTCAGGTATACTTCGACGGGGTTGACTTCTGAGTAAGCGTTGCAGTGGGGAAGGATGGGGGGGGGAGCCGCAGACAGAGGGAGCGAGGAGCAAATTGGGAGGGGACCTCAGGATCCCCAGGGAGCTCTCTTTTTTTGGGGGGGGGGGAGTCCTGAGAAGGGGTGTGAGGAGGACTGAATTGGCTCTCTAATGGGGCTGTGGCTCAGTGGTAGAGGGCTGGCCTGTAGCTAACATGGGGCCCATGGGGCCTGGCCCCCTAGTGTTTCTTCTGGGCCCCCTCCCTCCCGGGCTGCCCCCAAAGTGCTCCAACTTACCACCTGCACCGTACTTTCATTTAATTAGCTGGCGGGCCCCCTGAGGCCCCCTTCAAAAAAATTCCCTAGCTACGGGGCCATGTTGCGTGCCAGGTTCAGTTCCTGGTATTTTTTTTTCTACATTAGGTGATGTGGGATTGTCTGGAGTAGGCAGTACTCACCTGGATAGACCAGTGGTCTGACCCCAAAGGCAGTTTCCTGTGTTTGGTGGTATAGGCTAGCACTTAACTCTCTGTGTAGAAGGTGCCAAGTTCTGTCTCCATTTTAAAGAAGCAAGTGGTAGGTGATGTGAAAGACCTCTGTTCCAGACCCAGGAGAACTGATCTCAATATGAATCGGCAAGACTGAGCTCGATAGACCAAGGGTCTGACTTGGTTCGGTACACATGCTACAGTGAACCTCTGTGCAGTGTACATGATTTTTCTTTGCATGCACGTTGACCCAGTATTTAACTGCATGCACGGTTTAAACCTGCATGCATGTTGACCTCTGTATAACTGAATGCGCAGTTTAAACGACACATTTATCTAGATACTGGCCCCTGGTTCTATTTTTAAAATGACGGGTGTCATTTCTTACAAACAGATATATGTGCAGGCTGTACATGCATTCACAGTACTGCATGAAGGAGGCTAGGATAAGACAACCATATGTGTTCATGTGTTTAAAGTATTTGTATCCTGTACTTTATCAGTTGAATTCCTGAGGTGGAATATGGTTGCGGCCTTCAAAGATGCCTGCCTCTGCCTACTTGAGGAAGAACAAGCATTGCCTCTTTGGGGATGAGGAGAAGATTGTGTTTTGTCATTGGACTACTGGTCAATTCCTGGTTGATCAGTGTGGCCAACTGGTTGCTGGGATTTTTCTGAAGAATTCTGCAGTAGATGGGCCTTGCAGAAATACAATGAGGCAATTTTACATTCTTAAAAAGAGCACTTATTCATGATCACTTAATACAAATTAGTTCTGCCAAATACTGATCTTGAGTATGCACTCCTATGTAGTAAACTTAAATTAAACAATAGAAGACTAATGTTAGCCCACTCCTGTTTGCAATACTACTGAGTTGTCCTGCTGTGTAAAATTATTTTGTTTCAGTGTTTTTTCAAGAGGAGAAAAGGGGGGAGATGAGAAAGGTTAGCATATACCATATCATGCTCCATTTGGGATAAAAGCTTGAAAATGATTGCTCTATGTGCAGAATTATAATACAGACTGGACCATTCCTGTCTTTCTGTATTCTGATATATTAGTATGAATGAGCTTCTTTCTCTCTATTTGGTTATTAGTCCCATAAGCCTTTGCTCTTTTGCTGGCAGCCTAGGCGTAAAAAGGAAAGACTTGCCCTGTAGATGTACCTTTGCTCGAATTCATATTTGACATTTCCTGGCCTTCCAAGTAATCTGTCTAGGTCTTTTTGACATTGCAGTTAATAAAACATATCTGGGCAAAAGTTCATACTAGCAAAAGTTCATCTTATCAACTTAGGATGTGCTGGTATTTGGCAAGTCTGTTACATTTTTCATTGACTCCTCCCTTGATTCCTATTGGCTGAAAAGAGTATAAAAAGGAGGTTTGGGGCTTTGTTCGAGGCTGTTTGGCCAACCCCCCCACCAAGGCTTGAGTGGGGTCTTGATCCACAGTCTGGGGATATTCCTTGTTCTTCCTGAAACGTACACTGTATCAGGTATTGGAATTTTCTATATGCTATTGGGTATTGATATTTAATATATGCTATTGAGTTTGGAGGAGCTGCGGTGGCTCAAGTGGTTAAGACGCTGAACTGCAGGCTGGAAGGTCGGTAGTTCAGCAGTTCGAGACCCAAGTGCCGCATAACGGAGTGAGCTCCCGTCTCTGGTTCCAGCTCCTGCCAACCTAGCAGTTCAAAAGCAAGAAATTGCAAGTAAATCAATAGGTACCGCTTCAGTGGGAAGGTAACAGCATTCCGTGCGCCTTGGTGTTTAATCATGACCATGGAAACTTCTTCGGACAGTGCTGGCTCTTCGGCTTGGAAACAGAGATGTGCACCGCAACCCTAGAGTCAGATTCAACTGGCTTTCGAGCCAGGGAAACCATTACCATTAATTTTTACTTGTATATGGTTTTAGAATTAATAAATATTTTTAGTTAAAAGGCAACTGGCTCTTTCTTTGTTTCTCACCCTCTGGAGGCCTGAGTTCCCTCGTCAGACTCCATCCACCCATAGAAAAGAACCCTAATGGGGTTGGGGATCCCAAACAGAGTCCTGGATCCTAAAATTCCCCTACACTCTAGACAATAGAGCTGAGGAGAATATGAGGATCTCCTCAGATGAATTCCCAGAACATGGTTCCCCTATAAGAAATATACTCCTCTGCTTAAGTTCTAGAGCCTATGTTCTGTAGAACAGAACCATAACTCAGTTTTCACATCGACAGCTTACTAGTCACTCATGTTTGGCGCACAAGGCCCTAGTTCTTATCTAAGCAGAAAATATGTAAAATGTGAAGTGAACACATAAAGCTACCTTATATTGAGTCAGAATCCGAATTGGGGTCAATGCAAAAACATTCTAGCACACAGTTGTAGTTTCTAGATGGGCCAAAGCCCCTGTACGTCTACAGCACTACATACGAAGCTGCCTTCTACTGTGTCAGATCAAGACTTCGGAAGAAGTGAGCAGTGACTCACGAAAGTTCATACCCTACCACAAATTTTTTAGTCTTCAAGGTGCTACTGGACTCCTACTCTTTTCTACTTCTGCTGAGTCAGATCTTTGGTCCGTCAAAGTCAGCACTGTCCATGATGGCTGGCAAGAGCTCTCCAGGGTCTCATATCATTTACCTGACTCTTTTACCTGGATAGTGAGCACAGAACTTTTTGCATGCAAAGCTGCCACTGAGAAGCAGCTTTGCCAGTGAGAAATGTCCCCTTCCTGTGCACATGGAGTGGCCTTTTATTGAATCCGACCATTCGTTTATCAAGTTCAGTACTGCCTACTCCCCGGGACCCTGACCATTTTGAGCCTAGAAGCACCTTTGGATTTCTGACACAGGGTAGTGGATGCAACCACAAGATAGGAGATGGAGCAAACCACAAAATCATTTATCACCTGAGGTGGAGCCAACTGTAAAATGTCACGGAGAGAGTTTATGTATGACTCTAATAGTAACTCATCAAAATTTCAGCCAGGAGCTCTGTTTAACAGGATGCCTTTTAATTTGCGTAGCCAATCAGAAGCCTGGCTTCTGAAGGATTTGCCCTGGCCCTGCCCACTGTCTAAAAGCACTTGGTGGGGGCACCATTACACCCTTGGCCACCACACTGGGGACACCTGGTCTACTCTGGCTGACTGGCAGTGGCTCTTGGGGCAATGTCTTTTCAGTCACCTCCTACTGCCTGATTGTTTTAGCTGTAGATGCTGGGGATTCTTTGAATGTTCAACTGAATTAATAGTTTTGGATAGAGTTCACGCACATACCTCTTTAAAGAGTAGTCCATGCCTTTGCTTCCTCCTCCCTTGAATTAATCTCTCATGCATGATGCCCCCCCACACACACATGCTGCCACCATGGCAAAAAGCTGCTTATCTCAGCAGTGGGATGAAGGCGTTGGTTCACAACTCCTTTGTGGAAATGAGGGTTTGCAAGCTTCTGAGGTTACTGTTGGGGAACTGCTGTGAGGTGTGAACTAGCTGCCACTCTGGTTCACACGTTACGCCATTTGACTGAATATAATTTCACGTGAATGTGACCTGACGCTTGTCAGCTTGTCAAATGAGTTTTATATGTAGCTCAGCGATCCAAAGCGGAAGTTTAATATGGAGTGGAGGGGATTTTGACTCTGGTATGCTAGCACACATAGCAGGATATAATTGGAAATCTCATAAGACATTGTAACAGCAACCTTTTGATTTGCTTTCTTGGCTCCTGGATCATATAACTTAATCTGAAGGATTTGGCCTATATGTATCAGTATGTACTGAGGTGGAGGGATGATGGAGTTCCAGTCTCCCTTACCAACCTAATTTTGTGGTCTAGAGAACTTCGGGGAAGTAGCACTGTTGGCATTACTGGACATGGAGTGAACCAATTCTCATTTTCAAGTTAGTAGATTGTATCACAGACATGTGCACCTAAATTATTGGATCTTTCCACCTATTATCCAGATTAACTGTTGCCTTTTAAACAATTGCAGGTGAACGAATTAAGAAGCCAGTTCCTCTACAGGATCAGACTGTCAGAGATGAAAAGGGACGATACAAACGTTTTCACGGAGCATTTAGTGGTGGTTTCTCTGCTGGCTATTTTAACACTGTGGGTTCTAAGGAAGGTTAGTAAACTTTTGTGTCTGAAAGAGGCTTTGGGTTGGATCCAGTCAACTTTCTGCTGGTGAAAAGGTACAGAGCAATGTTCCCTCTAAGCTGTGGAGTCTTGTGAGCAGGAATTCTACTTTGCGAGCTACTGGCATTAAAGTTGTGAGCGAGCGATTTGGCTGCTGCATCAATCAGTTTGCTCTGGAGCCCTCCTTCCTGAGCCAAGACAAAGATGTGTGAGCCGGAGGCTAAAAAACTGTGAGCTAGCTCACACTAACTCGGCTTAGAAGGAACACTGGTACAGAGATATCTTCTTTGACCACCCAAAAAGGCTGTGCTGAGAATTATGGGGCCAGAATGGACAAAAGCTGTGTGAGATGTGAGTCATAGTGTGGAAGGGAATTGGGTGGGATTGTCTGAAAAAACTGGATCCAACGCTGTGCACAGTTATTGAAACAATGCCTAATGTACTTGTGTAAAAGTTTAATTGATATTTTATTTTTTTATTTAGGCATTTTTACCCCGCCCTCCCCGCAAGTGGGCTCAGGGCGGCTTACAAGGGGCAAGAGCCCATACATAAAATCCAATAAAACAATAAAATCATAATAATAACAATACTAACAACGATAAAGTGCTTTCAGTGACAAGATGGTTATGATGGCATCTTTGGGGTACCGCTGTCCAGTAGATCGTTCGTGCCAATCCCTCGTTGTCAATGCCACATAATTTATGGCTGGGTTTCCAAGGGCCATTCCCGATCCCGATGTATAGCCACCATTGGTGGTGGTGGCAGCGGCGGCCCCTATGCGAAAGCCTGGCGGAAGAGCTCCGTCTTGCAGGCCCTGTGGAACTTCATGAGGTCCCTTTTGACTTTGTTCCTGCTTAGTGTGTTAAGGGCGATAGTTTTCTTTTTAAAGCTTTATGTACACCTTTGGAGGAAGATAATTCCAAAGTGATGGAGCAGCCCTAGAAAACACATGGTATGTAGATTTGTGACTTGGTACATGGAAGGCACTGCTGTGAAGCAATGCTTTACTGCAGAGGCTGCTATGAAATAATGGAAAGGAAGCAATCTCTGCAATGTGCCCAGATAATTTAGGGCTTTATAGGTTGGAACCGGCACCTTGAATTTTATATTGAATGTTCTAGGAAGCCGATGCTTACCAGTGTAGTATAACTAATTTTAAACCTAACCTTTCCATTCCACTTTTAATCTACTATAAAGATAAATTGCTTTCTTTAAAGGATGGGCACCATCAACCTTTGTATCATCCCGCCAAAAGAGAGCAGAGAAACAAGTTTTGGGCCCAGAAGACTTTATGGATGAAGAGGTAACCTTTCACAAATAATGCAAAATTAAATTCTTTGGCATTTCCAGAGGGATATATATGTGCATTCATATAGTATGTAGATATATAATCATATCTATGTAAACCTCTTGTTCATTTTTATATGCACAAGTGCCATTAACTTGCAGCTGACTTACGGCGACCCCAATAAGGGGCTTTCAAGACAAGTGAGAAACAGAGGTGGATAGCCATTGCCTTCCTCTGCAGAGCCTTCCTTGGTGGTCTTCCATCCAAATACTGACCCTGCTTCGCTTCCATGATCTGACAATATCAGGCTATACCATGCTGCCTTACCTCCCTGTTCCTTATAATGTATATTTATATGTATATATATATAATGTATATATATGTATAACAGCTAAGGTGAACAATAAGTATAATATCACTTAACTAGGAAACAGTGTCTTTAATGATAATATAATTGAGGTTCTCTTTATATATTTGTTTCAAGGTTACTGTTTGAATACGTGGATTTTTATTCCTCTGTCCTTTTCTCTTCCCCTGAAGGATCTTAGTGAACATGGGATAGCACCTAAGGAAATTACAGTTTCAGATGAATTTGCTTCCAAAAGCAAAGATAAAATAAAGGAGAAGGCCAGACAAATTGCAGGGGTTGCTGCCCCCATTCCTGGAGCCGTATTGTTGGATGAATATATAGCACCTGCAAAGTGAGTATGTTTATCTTCTGTCATTTTTGAGTAAAGACTTGTATTTAAAAAGTGAATATCTTAAATTTGTTGGCATACATTTAAGGGTTGGTCTTTTGTGTAGGAGGGGCTGCGGTGGCTCAAGTGGTTAAGATGCTGAACTGCAGACCGGAAGGTCAGTAGTTCAGCAGTTCGAGACCCAAGTGCCGCATGACGGAGCGAGCTCCCATCTCTGGTCCCAGCTCCTGCCAACCTAGCATTTCAAAAGCAAGAAATTGCAAGTAGATAAATAGGTACCGCTTTGGTGGGAATGTAACAGCATTCTGTGCACCTTGGCATCTAGTCATGCCACCCACATGACCACGGAAATGTCTTTGGACAGCGTTGGCTGTTCGGCTTGAAAACGGAAATGAACACCGCATTCCTAGAGTCGGATTCGACTGGCTTTCGAGCTAGGGAAACCTTTACCTTTTGTGTAGGAGTTGGCATTAAAAACACTCTGGCAACATTTACTATTATCCTCATGCAAGAGGCTACAGCTAGGTTTCTGCTCTGTAAATTATTAACATGCACAGTTGCAATAACCCTTTATTTATAAATTCCCTCTTAGGATAACCATTGGTATTGACTTGTTGCGAAAAATGGGCTGGAAAGAAGGACAAGGAGTTGGACCACGAGTAAAGAGAAAAGCGCGCAAGCAAAAACCTGGTACGTTTCCATTAAATATAGATTTTGAGTAAGCAGAAATGGAGCAGAGTCACCTATTTTAGTCTGCTAGGGAGACATCTGGATAACTTTCATAGCTGCTGTTTCTCAAGTCACATGTACACTGGGCTTGCTTCACTCTCTTCAGTGAACCATAGAAGTGTAGGCAGTGAAGTGAATCAACTCTTAAATGGAAAATGTATTGAAGAATTATGGCGTTTTTAATCCCTCTGCCTCACTTGTTGCAGAACCTGGTGTGAAAATCTATGGCTGTGCTTTGCCCCCAGGATCTGAAGATTCGGAGGTATTATTTAACAAGAAATGTTCCATACTTTGTTATCTTAAATAATTAAGAGTTATAGCTATTAATAAACTTATGTTTTTATTGCAGTAATTAATGCCCATGGGGGTATATATCAGTAACCATTCTTAATTTCCTAAAGGAGGAAGAGGATGAATATCAGCCAGAAAATGTGACGTTTGCACCCAAAGATGTGATGCCTGTTGACCTGGCTCCCAAAGACAATGTCCATGGGCTTGGTTATAAAGGCCTGGATCCCTCTAAAGCCTTATTTGGAGGTTCAGAGGAGCATGTAAACATTTTCAAACCCAGTTCTGAAAATGCAAATCTGATTGGTGATCTGACGCACAGTAAAGGGCGAAAACTCGGTATCTCGGGGCAGGTAAAAACATTTAGCGGTAAATGTGTTTTATACTTACTGCTGTGGAGATTGATAGGCATATTAAATGGATGTGTGGTGCCCGCTGGAATCTTTGATTTTCAAGGAGTGACTGAATAGACTTCCCAGTGGCCTAAGGGGTATGTCTTCAGCGCCTCACCTAACACACTGAAGAGGTAGATCTGGATCCGATGGTCTATGGAGCTCACACAAACTAATGCTTTCATGAGGCAAGGGTCATGGGATTAGGGTTGTCAACTCAAGGTTGGGAAATTCCTAGAGATTTGGAAGGCAGAGCTTGGAGAGGGGAGGGACCTCGCCGGGGTATAATGCCATACAGCCCACTCACCAAAGCAGCCATTTTATCCAGTGGAACTGGTTTCTGTAACCTGGAGACCAGCTGTACTTCAGGGAAATCGTCAAGCCCCATCTGGAGGTTGGTAACCTTATCCCCTGCATGTAGAACACTAGCAAGTCCAGGGAAGAATCTTCAAACTAGATTTCTCCTTGACAGGATGGTTTTCTGTATAGAGGGAATCGTTTCACATGGAAGCTATTCAGTCACGCGAGCCCCAAATACTATCTGAAATGGAATGGTCTAGGAATATATCTACCATGATGGGCAATGAGTTACTCAGGGTGCTGAAGTCATTGCAGTGCCCACTGTTCTTTGGTTTAGCAGTCTAAAACCATTCCTTTGTCCTCTTGTTTCAAGACACAATTATTGGGCTTATAAAAATGGTCTTTGGTTGTAATCATTTACATTTTGTTTTCTCATAGGCTTTTGGCGTAGGCGCTTTGGAAGATGAAGATGCTGATATTTATGCTACTGAATCGCTTTCCAAATATGATACTGTCCTGAAAGACGAAGAGCCTGGAGATGGGTTGTATGGTTGGACAGCGCCTAAGCAGTATAAAAGCAAGCCAGGTGAGGGATTGTGTGGCTTTAGCAAATCAAAAGCCCAGCGATATTATCCTCCATTGCCTGTAACTTCCTAGAAGGTGGGATACTTCATTGCCGTGCATTACTCAACTCTGCTCTGTTTCTTTGCCCTGGAAATACTGACGAACTCTCACACTTATTTCACAGAAGTAGAAAAAGAAATTAAATATATTGGGAAAATTTTGGATGGGTTCACTCTGGCCTCTAAGTCAACATCCTCCCAAAAGGTAAGCAAGCCGCTTTTGTTTTCTTTGACCAGATCATTGAATGCTTTCCTTTTTTCTTACATCCTTTTTTCTTACAAATGCATCCCTGCAGGATTTTACTGGAATTTGCAAAGAGGCAAAGTCACATTGGTGATTCACTGTGAAGAAGTTTTATTTTTTTATTTATTTAAAACATGTTTGTCTATACATTTCCTCCCTTTCTTGGTGGTTGCCAGAGTAATAAATGTTTATAAATACAAACATTAGTGTTCGCAGCAGCCGTGTAAGTTCATCAGCCTTTTCAGCGTATCATAATTTGAATGAGTGATGGTTGATTCGTTATGTTGGGTCCTAAGAAGGCGAAAGGTGGGCTAATTAAAAAAGAACCCACCTGTTAAATCTGCTTTAAAACTGGAATTGGAAACACATGAAGCTGCCTTATATTGAATCACACTATCAGTCCATCAGGGCCACTCAGACTGGCAGTGGCTCTCCAGGGTCTTGGGCAGAGATCTTTCACATCACCTACTGCCTGGTCATTTAACTGGAGATGCTGGGGATTAAACTTAGGACCTTTTGCATTCAAGGCAGATGCTCCACTACCAACCCTCCACCCCTCCCTAAATAGATATCACTGATGTGACACATGCCAAATTTTCATAAACTCTGGAGTGATATAGCCTCCTGTGCACTTAATGTGAAGCAGGGAGAATATGGTTAACTGGAATCTCCCCTGCCCTAAGATGATCCTGGTGCATACATACCGGGGGGGGAGGGGGGAGGACAACCGAAGAAGATTGGATTTATACCCCACTCTTCACTCAGAGTCTTAGAGTGACTTACAAACTCCTTTCCCTTCCCCTTCCCGCAACAGACACCCTGTGAGGTAGGTGGGCCTGAGAGAGCTCTTTCAAGAACTGCCCTTTCAAGGACAGCTCTTGTCAGAACTATGGCTTGCCCAAGGTCATCCAGCAGCTGCAAGTGGAGGAATGGGGAATCAAACCTGGTTCTCCCAGATTAGAGTCCGCACACGGGAAGAAATGGGAAGTAGTGGCGGGGGGGGAGGAATGAGTGTATGGTGGGACGGAATGGCATAGAGCACCACTGGTAAAGTGTTGCCACTTGTTGGAGACTATTCCACCCAGGTCTGAATCCTTTCACAAGCTCTGTTTAGGATTGTACTGGGAATCCCTCAAATATGCAGAAACCCCTATCTTGTCTGTTGGTGGCCTGGTTTTCTGCTTCTGTGATTGGCACGACCCTCCCACTGTACTGTTCGATATCGTTTAGGCACTATCATTTCATTACATTTTAATGACTTTGATAGCTGTGTTGGGTGTATCTAATGCTTAACTAAATCAGCATGAGGCTGTACCCCAAACAATCACGGTTGTTTCTTTGTGTGTGCCCATAGAAGATCTATCTGCCTCCTGATCTACCGAGGGACTACAGACCAGTCCATTATTTTAGACCTGTGATAAGTGCTAGCAGTGGAAACACCCACTTAGCGCAGACATTAGCAGAATCTACTGGGAAGCTTGAGAATGAGACAACACTACAAAGCAGGCACCAAAAAAGTGCTACTCAGAGGAGGGAACTGCTGGGCGAGACAGCTCTGACAGGTATCCCATCATACTTTATGCTGCTTTTTTATTACACAGGTTCCGTTCGTATAACCCGTATTGTACTTTTGCCCATACTATTAATGGCTTCTACTTTGGGGGGAAATACTCATGTCCTGAATATACCATAGTTCCTCTTCTTATCTGAATGTCGATGATCAAAGTTAGTTGATGGCTTGAATTCACTGCCTTTCCCATTGCTAAATCTCAATAAGCCAAACTTTCAGTGGTATATGTGGTATCTCGCTTTCAAATGTTTTGACCTGTTTGTCCCTCAGGTTTATTTATTTATCAGATTTATACCCCACCCTCCCAGCCGAAGCTGGCTCAGGGCGGCTTACGTAAAAGAATAAAAACACACAAGTAAGCAATTTAAATAATCCTAAAACCATATCAAACACTCCAACATTAAAGGTACTAGACATTAAATAATACTAATAAATTAATATTATTAGATGGCGGCGGCCAACCTTCAGTAATCTATCCTAGCGGTCAGCCCATCGATCTAACCTTTGTGCAGCTGGCACAGGCTGTTCTGATTACTCCAGGGGACAGAGTTCTCTGCCATTCCAGCTATTGGGGGTGGCTCCTAGTTGCAGGCCTGGTGGAAGAGCTCCATCTTGCAGGCCCTGCGGAATGTTTTTTCTACCTGTTTGTCCCTCGGGTTGGTTCGACCTGTTTGTCCCTCGGGTTGTTCTGAACTGAGGTACTGCCTGCTGTTACTGCTCCCTCCAAGCTGTGGAGTCTTGTGAGCAAAAATTCTGCTTTGTGAGCTACTGGCATTAAAATTGTGAGCGAGCGATTTGGCTGCTGCATAAGTTAGTTTGCTCTGGAGCCATCCTTCCTGAGCTAGGACAAAAATGTGTGAGCCACAGGCTAAAAAACTGTGAGCTAGCTCACACTAACTCAGTTTAGAAGGAACACTGCTTGCTGTTATGAGCCAGATCTCATGTTTCAAGGTGGGTGGGGTGCTTCCATTTTTCAGGCATTTCAAATAACCTGGGGGACTGGGCCAAGTGTGAGCCAGAGTGGTGTAGTGGTTAGAGTGTCAGATTAGGATCTAGGAAACCCAATTTCAAATAATAAAACCTCTGTGCCATGGAAGCTTGCTGCATGTCCTTAGGCCAGTCATGCACTCAACTGAAGCTGCCTCATAGAAGAAGAAGGGTTGGATTTATACCCCACCCTTCACTCAGAGTCTCAGAGGAGCTTACAATCTCCTTCCTCTCCTCACAGCAGACACCCTGTGAAGTAGGTGGGGCTGAGAGAGCTCTGAGAGAACTGCTCTTAAGAGAACAGCTCTGAGAGAACTGTGACTGACCCAAGGTCACCCAGCTGGCTGCATGTAGAGGAGTGGGGAATCGAACCTGGTTCTCCAGATTAGAGTCTGCCGCTCTTAACCGCTACAGCAAAATGGCTCTCAGGGTAGTCATGAGGGTAAAATGGAGGAGGGGAGAATGTTGTAAGCCACTTTGTGATTCCCACTAAGGAAAAAAGTGGGGTATAAATAAAAGTATATAACATTTTAACATTTTGGTACTCCCATCAGTAATGGTGGAGTTGGTCTGTATTCCCGATCTGTCCAAGCATATCCTTTTTAAGCAAGAAAACCCTTTGTGGTCTCACTTCTATTTTTAAACTAGAAAGTGTTTGTTTTTTACTTTGTTTTATAGATGTAATGCTATGCTGCTCGTATTTCTTTCCTTGGTAGGTCCAACAACTTCTGTTCTAGAGTATCTGTCAGATAAAGACAAAGAGCGAATCAAAGAAGTGAAACAGGCAGCAGGCCAGCAACTAAAGACACCTGTTCATCAACCCTTGCAAAGTCAACTCCAGGCACCTGCCTTACATGATGCTCCGCAGCAGTGGCCATCACTTTTGGGGCCCCAGCTAGCCACTGCTGGTGATAGTGACTTCAAACCCTTTGCATCCAACCCAGAAAAACAAAAGAGATACGAGCTTTACATTGAAAGCCTTAAACAGGGAAAGAAAGGTAATTAGCACAGAGCTCTTGTTCGTTCTATGCATAACATAGATGTAATACATCTATGTTATGTTGTGTTCACGACTCTCCCATTTTCCAGAATGTAGCCGTCTCTCTTGATTTGTGCTAAAATTTCTATTATGCTTCATTGGCAAAAGTATCATAATTGATTCCCAAGAATGTGTTCCCCCTTTTGCATATGTATTCAAGTTCACAGTTTATATCTCAGCTTGCTTTTCTTGGGCTGTTAATTACCTCTGCTTTTCTCCCCCATTAGATGTGCCAGGAAGCTGTTCAGATCAAAGTCTGACAGAATGGGAGCGTGGAAGGGAGCAGGAGGAGTTCCTTCGTGCCGCAGTGCTCTACAAACCCTCCAGCTCCGTCTTGTCGTCTAGGTTTACTCACGCAAAGCACGAGGATGACACCGACAAAGTAGAAGTCGCTCGAGATCAGGAGGTGTGTCCTTGGGGTCACTGTGATGTATTGTTCACATTTTCAGTAACTTCCATAAAAAATAAATATCTCTGGAAATGAATTTACAGTGGGTTACATTCTGTCTAAGGGGCCGCGGTGGCTCAGAGGTTAAAACACTGAGCTGCAGACCTGAAGGTCTGTAGCTCAGCAGCTCGAGACCCTAGTGAGCTCCCGTCTCTGGCCCCAGCTCCTGCCAACCTAGCAGTCCGAAAGCAAGAAATTGCAAGTAGATAAATAGATACCACTCCGGTGGGCACGTAACAGTGTTCCGTGCGTGTTGGCGTTTAGTCATGCCGGCCACATGACCACGGAGAGGTCTTCGGACAACGCTGGCTCTTCGGTTTGGAAACGAAGATGAGCACCGCCCCCTAGAGTTGGATTTGACTGGCTTTCAAGCAAGGGAAACCTTTACCTTTACCTAGAGGCTATCTATCTGTCTGTCTATCACATGTCTATCAGCTAGACATCTATCATCTATTTATATTTCTATCTGTTGTCTATCCATCTTTTATTTGTTTCACTTATACCCCACCTGTGTCCCTAATGGGGACCCAAAGTGGCTTACATCATTCTCCTGTGAGGAACGGAAGGCTCAATGTATGACTGGCCCAAGGTTACCCAGTAAGCTTCCGTGGCAAAGTGGGGATTCGAACCTAGGTCTCCCAGACCCTAGTCCAACCCTCTGACCACTACACCGCACTGGTTCGTTTTCACTCTTCCTTATGTTATTCCCATTCTTACAGCAGCTCTTGACCCGCATTGTATGTGTCCCATGAGTCCCACCATAGATTTTGGGGGTGGTCAAAGGGGAACCCCCTTTTCATCAGCAATCCAACCCACTTTCTGCAACTGACTTTCATGTTCTCCAGCACTGGGAATACTAATAACTGCGTGGTTGTTCTAGACTGACCTTGATGACAAACAGGCCGCTGCAAAGATGAAGATGTTTGGCAAGCTCACAAGAGAGAAGTTTGAGTGGCATCCAGACAAACTACTGTGCAAGAGGTTTAACATTCCTGATCCTTATTCAGAGTAAGTTGGATTGAATATTCAGTTTAAAAAAAAAAAACCCTATACTTTTGGGTAGCTATGGAATAGATGCAAACAGTTCTAGGTAGTTGTACAATTCGTTTATTGCGTAAAATTTTGGAACTCTTGACAACAAATAATTTATATTTGCCTTTTATTAATAGCATACTTGTTTTCTTATTTTTGGACATCCTTAGCTCTGTGATGGCAAGATATTAACAAAAGAGTTTGACCCCCTAAGCCCCTGTTTTTATTTTCCATCAGATCAAGTATTGTTGGGTTGCCCAAAGTGAAACGTGACAAGTATTCTGTATTTAATTTCTTGACGGTATCAGAGCCAACACCAAAGACGATGAGTCAGCCCGCAAATGTAGCGGTGCAGCAAAATAATTCTCCCAATAGTAAGTGGTCAATTGCTTTCTTACATTAAAAGATTTAAACTGTTGACAGTGTTGAAACACAGTAGGGTGTAGTGCTGTGGTCCTACCTGTGGGTGGAGACACTCACCTGGGTCATAGTGCACAGTTTGCTGTTTTGCAAGCCCCTAAGTAGCTCTCCCCCTCCCCGTTTTTTTGCTACATTTTGGAAGGCCCTGCTGCTTGTGTGCATGTGCAGACAGCAATAGCATCGTGCCTCCCGCCTCCAGCTAAGAGGCACAGCAGGATGGGATAGAGAAAGAATGGTAGAGAAAGAAGGTAGAGAGAGAATGGGATAGAGGAGGGGGTGGCCAGACTGCGGCTCAAGAGCCACATGCGGCTCTTTCACACATATTGTGCTGCTCCCAGCAGGGCAACTGGAGAAGCAAAGGGGGGGGGGGAGGCATGCTTCCCCGATCGGTCTTCTCTTCCCCGGCCAGTGTTCCCCTCCCTGGGTAGGATTGAGGTGGTGGTGGTGGAAACAGAGAAAGAAAGCAAATTTAACTTTAAATGCATTCTCAAAGCCCCCCCTCCCCCAGCCTACAAGTATCATTGGATAAGTAAATATAATTATCAATATCTGTTTTTATCCCTTTTATTTTTATTTTTGGCAGTCTCATTTATAACGTTAATAAAAACCAAATCTGCATATTTTCCAGTAAAAATGTGTGTAATATTTGTTCATGTCTTGCGGCTCTCAAACATCTCAGGTTTATTATTCTATGTGGCTCTTACGTTAAGCAAGTTTTGGGCACCCCTGGGGTAGAGCATGGGATGGAGATGGTACAGAAAGAAGTACTTTTCTCCGTTTCTCACAATACAAGAACTTGTGAGCACTCAATGAAATTAATGAGCAGTAGGCTTAGAACAGATAAAAGGAAGTACTTCTTCACCCAAAAAGTAATTAACTTGTGGAATTCACTGCCGCAGGAAGTGGTGGCGGTTATAAGCATAGACAGCTTCCAGGGGATCAGATAAACATGGATCAGAAGTCCATCATTGGCTGTTAGCTACAAAGTAGATGGAACACCTGTGTCTGGGCCAGTGATGCTTGGTGCTTGGGGGGGGCAAGAGTGGGAAGGCTTCTGGAGTTCTGGCCCCGTGGTGGACCTCATGATGGCACCTGGGTTTTGGCCACTGTGTGACAGAGTGTTGGACTGGCTGGACCACTGGCCTGATCCACCGTGACCTCTCTTATGTTCTCATGATGGTGTGTTGAGGTCAGTCAGTGTTGGATGCATTTTTTAACTGACCAAAGAAATTAAATAACATTGAAACTGTACTGCATTTGTATCTTTAAGAGCCAAAAAAGCCTTCAAGATGGGATGTCTCTGACAAACAGAAAAAGAAAAAGGATGCCATTAGCGAGTTCATAAGTTTGGCTAGATCAAAGGTTGATATTAAGGAGCAGCAGCCACTCGCAGAGGAGTCCAAGAACACCAGTAAGACTAATGAAGCTGCTTCCAGTAAGGTACACTGGCTCCAACTGTTTGACACTTCCAATAAAGGTTAATTGTGTTGTTTAACATACTCGGGCCCCCCCCCCCCACCTTTATCACCTTGGGTCACAGAATATTTTCATTAGGACTAAGCTACTTCCCTGCCTTGGAGATGGTGGAGATGGAAAACAAGTTTTCCAAATGAATGCACACAAGCTTCTATAGACTTGCAGGATTGTATGCCCCTAGTGGTACCGCCTTCTCGTTTGAACAGGAACTTGTCTCCCCCCTCTGCTCTGATGCCCCAGTAGACAGAAGTGTGTTGTAACTTTTTCAAGGGCTCCTCAGCATACAAACAACTCAAGGATTATAACATGGAAGGATCCCCAGACCCCTCCGAGAGCCAAGAACACACTGCTAACTTCAGTTGTCATCCCATAGTTGATTAAAAGGGCTACATATGGAATTAGCTGGTGGCCCCTTTCCAGGAGAAGAGTTTGAGTCCCTTTCTGATAAATTCCATCAAATTTATACCACATGAAAGCTCTTTTGGGGTTAATGGTTTCTTATGTGCAGGAATAGTAACTTTGCATCCCACTACTTTTCACATTATCATTTAACAAGTATCTTTTTTTCTGTGGAGTACTGTCTGTCTGGTATATTACTGGCAATACCAGTGTCTGCATTAACAAGCCCTGTCAATAAAGCAGAGAAAACTGCTATGGCTGCTAAGTGCATATCTAAATCTGCCCCAAACTAGACTGAACACTGAATTACATCTGAAGGGACTGAACCACATGTTTCTCACAAAACTGTAGCCAGGTTTTAGTGTAAACTTTCTAAAAAGCAAAGGATGCCTGTTAAGCTCCACTAGAGGTAGATTAGGGTACCCATTATGTTTTGTTAGAGTTCAGCTGTTTCACAGTTTGGGCTCCAATTACCGGGGGGGGGGGGGTAGGGGATCTAACAGCTGAACTTTTAAATGTAATCGATTTTTTAAAGCATATTTGGAGCTGTTGTCTTGTAACCTTGATTCGTGATATCCTCCAGTTTTACATATAAATCATTCAAGCTGTCATTAAGCATCTTGAAATGGCTGGCTGCTCCTTCTTTAGCCTGAACTCATCTCGGAGTGTCTTTTCTCTGGAGTACTGTCTGTCTGGCATGTTATTGGCAATACCAGTAATATAGAAACATCCTGTGTTGTGTTTGGGCCTTCTTACATTTGCTGTGGACATTCCCACTTGTTAACCACCATAGTGGAACTGTTGAAGCTTCTGCCTCAGACATGCTCATGCTGAAATAAATTTTGTGAGCCTTTAAGGTGCTGTGTGATTTTGTTGACTTGGTTTTTTTCGTGCAGGTGGTGCAGGAAGAATCTGGTCTAAATGAAGACGTAAATGAGGAAGAAAGCAGGCCATCGATGGATTTATTTAAAGCCATCTTCGCCAGCTCCTCAGATGAAAAATCATCATCCTCTGAAGAAGAGAGTGAGGGGGAGGAGGAGCCGGCAGCAGTGCCTGGACCGGACTTGGATACTTCGAAGCACCATGATGAGTCAAGTGGCCTTCCATCTGAAGGACAAAGTAAGGGATCGCTTTCTTTTCGTGGGTTTTCATGAGTAAATGAAGGCTGATCTTGTAAAAGGACGTAGAATTAGCTTCAGACGGACAGCAGATTGAAAAACTGTTGCAAGGAACCTTGTTAATCCTTCAACTCTTTATCAGGAAAAAAAAGCTGCTGTGAATACTTAAAACAGGTGATGTAATGTCGTAGGTTGTACCAGCCTTTGCTATGTCACCTGTGTCAGAGGCAGGATCCTGACAGTATATACCTAAAAGGAGAACATGGAAATAAGGAGAAAATCCAAGATATAAAAAAGTCTGTGTGAATAACTAATGACCCATAAATGACTAGATTCAATAATGATATATTAATATAATAATATGTAAATAACCTATAACCACAACATAGTGCATAAATCAATACTACATTCACATATTAATATATCATTATTGAATCTAGTCATTTATGGGTTATTAGTTATTCACATGGACATTTCTATATCTAAGACCCTGACAGTAGCATCTGAAGCAGAGTTATAGCTGTCAAATGTCCATAGGCATTGAAGTGTAACTCTGCTTAGAATGACACCGTGAATAGCAGGCAGTATCAATGACTTAGCAAGGTGGTTCTTGCTGTGTTTAGAAGAAGAATGTGCTATCGAGTCACAACTGACTCACGGCAACTCCAACCATGGGTGCTCAAGGCCAGAGATGAGCAGAGGTGGTTTGCCTTTGTCTTCCTCTGCATAGTATTCCTCCATTTTCCTTGGTGGTCTCCCACCTAAGTACTGACCGTGGCCAACCCTGCCTGGGCCAAACTGAGCTATTCAGGCAGCTGCTGCATTTAGAGCACCAGTTTAATCATTCTTATATTGTGCTTTTTGTTTTTGTTTTTTTCTGCTAAAGAAAGTGAAGTTATTGCTCCTGAGATCTCTGTTACTATAACTCCACCTTCAAAGGAAGTTGTTGATCAAGGAGAAGAATTTGGACCAAGGCTGCCTCCAGTTGGTGGATCTGGTAAATGTTAATATTTTCTGGATTAATATGTGAATTCTTTACTGAGAGTATATTAATACATTGCAGGGTTCTAAACTTTGTGTAACATAATTATATATAGAAATGTAAAGGTCTTTCTTAAAATTTCAGAGGTAGATATTGGAATCAGGCCGCTAATGAAGACTGTAACTCTGAACTTCATTTAACATTGTAGTTAATTATGCATTTAGATTGGGATGCAGTCGTAAAGCTTGGATTCTTCATCTTAGGTGATCTCCCACCCCCCGGTCTAAACCTCAAGCAATCCTTAAACCAGCTGCCTGCAGTGAGGGGAACCACCTTAAAAGGCCTTTATGTAGTTTAAAAAGGTAAAGATTCCCTTGCTCGAAAGCCAGTTGAATCCGACTCTAGGGTTGCGGTGCTCATCTCCGTTTCAAAGCCGAAGAGCCAGCACTGTCCGATGACGTTTCCGTGGTCATGTGGCCGGCATGACTAAACACCAAGGCACATGGAATGCTGTTACCTTCCCACCGAAGTGGTACCTATTTATCTACTTGCAATTTCTTGCTTTCGAACTGCTAGGTTGGCAGGAGCTGGAACTAGAGACAGGAGCTCACTCCGTCTTGCGGCACCCGGGTCTCGAACTGCTGAACTACTGACCTTCCACAGCCTGCAGTTCAGCATCTTAACCACTTGAGCCACCGCAGCTCCTTATGTAGTTTAGTTGCATATAAATTTTGTTATTGCATATCTGGGGAGGGAAAATTTGAATTTTGTTTCTGCAGAATAGTTCTTTTTAATCTGCCTTGGTTGGTCCTGTTAATACATTTTCCTTTTATCAAGAGAAAGATATGCATCTGCCAGCACCTTCTGCTGACAGGTTATTGTATCCAACCTCAATATCAATACCAACTTTAATAATCAGCAGCCTGACAAAAACCCAGACTATGGTGGTAGTTGATTACTTGGACGCTGAGAGAATGTCGCCATCGTTTAAGAATATACTAGCACTTTATGATGTGTTTTTACCTTATATGTTGTGGTTTTATTTACATTCTGTCTTTTAGCTGTTTTAACATATATTGCGTAAGCCGCCCTAAGCCTGCCTTGGCAGGGAGGGTGGGATACAAATTAAACAAATAAATAAATAATCCCCTAGACGACCAAATATCTAAGCTTAAGTAACCAGAAGTGTTTTGGCATAATATATATGATTTATCATGATTGTGAGTGTGTTCTCCGCATCTGATTTTGTGCTTCAGGAGCTCTGCTGAAAGACGAGGACATGCAGCTAGAAAGCTCTGAAGCCAGCAAGAAAGAGAGACCTAAAAAGAGCAAAGAGAAACACAAGGCCAAAAGAGAGCACAAACACAAGAAGGAAAAGGTAAAGTTCAGTGTTAATTCATTTGCGAACCTAAGAGTGCTGTGTAGAATCCATCCCCTCCACCCCAGTCATGAATAGAACTTGACAAAAAGCGTGCTGGCAGGCGCCTGTGCATTGGGCTTCAGGTTTGCATAGAGGCCTGCATTGTTAGGCCACTATCTACACAGTCTGACCATCTTGATTTTGTAGTGTACTGATTGCATGGCTGGAGCTTGTGTGCATTGGTCTTTGCGTGTGGGGGGGGCTGTGCAAGTGCAAATGTTGAGCCAGGGTGCGCGTGCAGAGGGTGGGAAGTATGTACGTGATCTCAATTAAATCCTACTCTTGATGTGGGGAGTTCTGCATTGGGTAAGTATCATGGATTAGAAAAATGTTGTAAACAGCCATATTGACCTATGCAAAGTCCAAAACAAAAGCCCCGAATCCATGTCATACCTTTTACTGATTCCAATAAAAGGTATGACATGGATTTTGGCGCTTTTGTTTTGGCTTCAGTATCAAAAAGGGTTAAGAGAGGAGAATTATGATGGGAATAGTAAATATTAATATGATGGGAATATTAAACAGGCTGCAAACCTGTACATACCTATCTAGGAATTAAATCCATTGAAATGTTTAGGATTTATGTGTATACATTCCCCTATTAAACCACTTTCAGTCTTTTATCTTGGTACTGTCATTTGGTCATCTTACATATATTTTGGGTTGCTTTTCCTTTGTTTTTCCTTCGCTGCATTTCTTTTCTAAGGTATAGAAAGAAACTAATGCTAAGATCTGAACTTATTTCGCAGAAAAAGAAACACAAGAAACACAAACATAAGAGCAAGCATAAGAATAAAAAACCTGAGAAAACCAGTGACTCAGACTCTGCCAACAGCAGCGAAAGCCACAGTGAAGAAGAGACCGCTCTGTCCCCACAGGAGCTTTTACAAAGGTAGCAGCTCAAAAGAGACCATCTGGTCCAACACTCTATGTCACACAGTGGCTCAGAACCAGGTGCCATCAAGAGAAACAGCTTGGTTGTCTTTACGCAGTTGCCCCCCCCCCCAGGTTTCCATTGGCACTGAGAGAACTTTGTCAAAGTTCACTTGTATGTGCATAAACGCTCTAAAGACCTTCTGATTTACTTCATCTGTATACCACTTTTCCTGTCACCCCAACAAGCCCACATAGATCAGATGCATTTATTATATCCCACTTTTTCTCCCCAGTGTTGGGACTCAGAGTGGCTTAGAACATTGTTCTTTCCCCCTTCATTTTCTCACAACAACCATCTTGTGAGGTAGGCCATGCTGAGAGTTGGCAGAGGGTTCAGGGTCACTCCGCAAGCTTCCTTGGTAGAAGTGGGGGGTTCAGACCCAGTGTTCCAGAATCCTGCTCCCCCACTCTGTCCAGTATGCCGTGCTGGCTCTAGTAGATCAGAGGTGGAGTGTGCAGCCACAATTTGCTTCCACCTCTGTGTGCGTTCACGGTATGAATTTTGAATGAGTGAAAAAGTTGTAAACTAACAGTAATTACAAACCTGTGGAAATCTGTAGCAAGCTTCTGATGTAGGGTGGGACAATTTGGAGCAAAGACGTTGTGAGGGGAAGTGCTTTCTCCGAACTGCTACTATGTGGCTCCGAATTCCTCCTCCACAGTAGTGTTTCAAACATGTATTTGCAAGGGGTGAGACCTCAAGTTCTCCAGTTTACCACATTTAAAAAAAAAATTACCTGCAAATAAATAGGGATAAGGATGTTTGCAGATATTTGGCTGCAAAACAGAGGGACTGTACTTCCAGTTCCCATATCAGGGCAGCTTAATTTTGTTTCTTCACAAAGATTGGCTGAAGACATTCTTTGGAGAGTCAGCATAATTACTTGGTATGTAATCAAGAGGATTGTGATCCTACCATTACAGGAGTGGTTGTACTCAGAATCTAAATATATGCTCACAAGCTTATTTGTATAGTCCCTAAGTAAGAAGCGGGCAGTTCATTGACTGAACACCAGAGCTTAAATTTGCTTGGGAAAAAAGCCTGATCACAGTAAAAACAGTAGAAATGTTTTCACTTATTTAGTTGTAGGTAGGCATGCCTGCACTAGTTCAAATTGTTTGATCTTTTAAAAACTCCTTAGTATGTGGGTCATCTTACGTTGCCTGCTAAGGAAACAGGAGCATAACTCAGCTTGGTTTCAGAATCGTTATTCAATTATTCTCCATTCTCCCTTTTTTTTTAGGCTGAAACATCTTCCCCTGGTCAAACACTAGCTTGTATTCTTGGACATCATACAACTTTTGGTCAAAACAGATCTCCTCTATGACGGCAGATCAGCAATTTAAAGCATATTTTAATGTCCTGTAAATATTGTATTTATGTTGAATTTGATAGCATAAAAACATGCTACTTTTGTGACACTTCCTAGTTAAAAACCAGATGAAATGTTGGGGGAAAATTCAATTTTTCATCTGACTTTAAAATATTCTAATGTTAAAAGAATCATGCAGGGTATGCATTTTAATGAAGATGAGCATGGGTAAATTTTAATAAATGGAACTTACCACTCTTATGTGTAATGCCTTAAAGTTATTTCCAGGAAATCATTTTATTTATATAAAATATTTATATCCTGCCTTTTGGGTGGTGGTGGGGATATACCGCCAAGCCATATAATTAAAAAAATCTAAAACATGCCAAACAAATAAAACATGTTTGGGAAAGCAAAGTAGTTTATTCAAGTAATTTTAGTTCAGCAGTATTTTTTTACAATGAATACTGAAGCTCAGAAAAATAATTATTCTCAACAAGTTAAATTATTATTCATGTCTGACTAGCTTTCTCTGGACTGGGGCCTTACAGTGCCATCCTAAACACATTTATGCCCATCCAATGGTCTTAGAAAGGTATAACTTTGCCTAGAGTGGCACTTGTTAGTGTTTCAGTCAAGATTTTCATGTCTGTTGCATGTAGTATGTTAAAAGGCAGAGAAAAAATGAATTGCATTTTATAGCAAATATTCTTCATTGGAAGAAAGATTGATCATGTGTGTTAGAGCACATTATCCATCTGTAGGCCATTGGGCTTGCTGCTTGGTCCAACAATGACATTGCTTATATTGCCTTATTTTGTAGAGGAAAAGTGCCCGTGGTTTTCTTTTAATAAAGCCAATCTATACTTGAAAGGTTTCCAGAGTGGTCTAACTGATACATTGCTTGTAGTGGACCTCATGAGTAGGAAGATGGGATGGGGAAAAGTGGCTACAAGAGAGTGGATTGGTATAAAGTATCATAGAAAGGTTGGACTATAAGGAAGGCCAAGCACCAAATAATAGGTTCTTTTGAATTATGGTGCTGGAGAAGACTCTTGAGAGTCCCCTGGACTGCAAGGAGATCAAATCAGTCAATCCTAAAAGAAATCAACCCTAACTGTTCCCTGGAAGGCCAGATACTGAAGCTCAAATACTTTGGCCACCAAATGAGAAGGGAGCACTCACTGGAGAAGACCCTGATGCTGGGAAAGACTGAAAGTCAAAGAAGAAGGGGACGGCAAAGGATGAGATGGTTAGTCAGCGTTATCGATGCAATTAACATGAAGTTAAGCAAACTGGAGCGAAAGACAGGAGGGCCTGGCGTGATGTCCATGGGGTCGCGAAGAGTAAGGCTCAACTGCGACTGAACAACAAAAATCATAGAAAGGTCTGTGAGTGGACCATCCTACAGGGCAAACGGGGAGATTCTAGCAACCTTTAGTTTAAAAGGATTAAAAGACAAAAGCAGTATATCGTATAAAAGAGACTGGAGTGGTGGTTTGGAGGAGAACCTGCACTCTAGCCTACCAACAGCTTTGAGTTCCATGGTGTTCCTGACTATCCATTGGGGGAGGAGAAATGATGGCATGGGAGGAGAGTAGGGCTGCCAGATCCAGGTTGGGAAACTCCTGGAGATTTGGGGGTAGAGCCTGGGGAGGACAGGGACTTCAGTGAGGTACAATGCCACAGAGTCCTCTCTCCAAAGTATATGATCCTTGATCTACTCCAGTCCAGCTTCCGCCCGGGATATGGGACGGAGACGGTGCTGGTTGCCCTTACTGACGACCTCCGGAGGCATCTGGATCGAGGCGGTGTGGCGGCACTGTTGTTAGATCTGTCGGCCGCGTTTGACACGGTCGACCACCAGTTGCTGACCCACCGTCTCGCTGACGTGGGGATACAGGGGCTCGCTCTTCAATGGCTTGCCTCTTTTCTCCAAGGTCGGCGACAGAGGGTGGCGATAGGGGAACAGCAGTCCCGGAGGCACCCACTTGAGTGTGGTGTGCCTTAGGTGACGGTGCTTTCCCCGATGTTGTTTAACGTCTACATGCGCCCCCTCGCCCAGATTGCCAGGAGTTATGGTCTGGGTTGTCATCAATATGCAGATGACACCCAGCTCTATCTGATGTTGGGTGGCCAGTTGGGCTCCGACCCAGAAGATCTGAACCGGGCGTTACAGGCCGTGGCTGGGTGGCTCAGGCTGAGCCAGCTGAAACTAAACCCAGCGAAGACGGAGGTCCTGTGCCTGAGTTGACGCGGTTTGGGGATCCCTCTCCCGACCTTCGATGGGGCGCTGTTGGTGCCAGCGTCGGAGGTTAGGAGTTTGGGAGTGCTCCTGGATCCCTCCTTAATGATGGAGGCCCAGGTGGCAGCCACTGCCAAATCTGCATTTTACTATCTTAGGCAGGCTCGGCAGTTGGTTCCCTTCCTCGACCGCGGTGACCTGGCTACAGTGATCCATGTGACGGTCACCTCAAGGCTGGACTACTGTAACGCTGTCTACATGGGGCTGCCTTTGTCGCAGATCCGGAAGCTGTAGCTAGTGCAGAATGCGGCGGCCAGGCTGTTGCTGGGTCTCCCCAAGTGGGAGCACATCCAGCCTGGGCTGAAAGCACTGCACTGGCTGCCAATAGCGTACCGAATCCGCTTCAAACTGCTGGTTCTTACCTTTAAAGCCCTATATGGCCAGGGTCTGACCTACCTGAGGGACCGCCTTTCCCCACATATACCCCCAAGAGCACTTCAGTCAGGGACACAACACCACCTGGTGATTCCAGGCCCCCGGGGAGGCAAAGCTTGCTTCAACCAGGGCCAGATCCTTCTCAGTGGCAGCCCCCACCTGGTGGAACAAGCTTCCGGAGGAGATCAGGGCCCTGCGGGACCTTATGCAGTTCTGCAGGGCCTGCAAGACGGAGCTCTTCCGCCAAGCTTTTATATAGGGGCCGCCACCTCTATTACTACCATCACTGGAACAATGGGGTTGGGAGTGGTCCCCGGAAGAACTGCCATAATTCTGAATGGCACTGATGCTGCTGGACTGGCTTGGACCATCGACAGGACAATTTCACCATAATGAAATGATCGATACCATCTTCAGAGACCATCTTGTTGTATGGAGCACTTTATTTGTTTTTGTTGTGACTTAATAGTTTTTACTGTTTTATAGTATTTTTATGTATGGGCTTGTGCCCCGGTGTAAGCCGCCCTGAGCCCGTTCGCGGGGAGGGCGGGGTAAAAATGCAATAAATAAATGCAATAAATATAAAATAAATACATGTTTTCTCAATGGGAACTGACCTCTGTAGTCTGCAGATGATCTGTAATTCCAGGGGATCCCCATGCCTCACCTGGAGTCTGGCATCCTTAGGGGAGAGGTAGGAAAGTTGGGGGTTACATCTGCTTGTGCTATGTAGGATCCATCTTGCAGCCTCCTGTTCAATTGGGAGACTGTTTTGACACCTTTCCTTCTGCCATATGTCTCACCCCCCCACACAGCTGCTCTGTTAAGTCTTGGGGTGGCCTTAGTTTTGGGATGCTCAGCCTCAGAATCTTCCCTCTGCTAGTGTTTGCCATTTGGGCCCAGAACATTAGGTTGCCAACTCTGTGCTGGTAACCACATGGAGATTTTTGGGATGTTGCCTGGGGAGGGCAGGGTTTAAGGAAGGGAGGAACCTCAGCAGGGCATAATCCCATACAATCCATCCTCCACAGCTGTTATTTCCCCCAGGGAAACTGATATCTTGTAGTCTGGAGAGGAGTTGTCATTCTGGGAGGTCTCCAGGCCCCAACTGGAGGTTGGCAACCAAAGCCCAGCAGGATAAAAACGGTGCCATCCTAAGCAGAGGTATACCCTTTCAAGTTCATAGAAATCTGGTGGGCTTAGAAGTGTGTAACTGTTTAGGATAAAGTTTGAGTCCAGTGGAGCTGCGGTGGCTCAAGTGGTTAAGACGCTGAACTGCAGGCTGTGGAAGGGCGATAGTTCAGCAGTTCGAGGCCTGGGTACCGCGTGATGGAGTGAGCTCCTCGTTCGAAAGCAAGAAATTGCAAGTAGATAAATAGGTACCACTTCGGTGGGAAGGTAACCGCGTTCCGTGTGCCCTAGTGTTTAGTCATGCCGGGCACATGACCACAGAAATGTCTTCGGACAGCGCTGGCTCTTCAGCTTTGAAACGGAGATGAGCACCGCAACCCTAGAGTCGGATTGGACTGGCTTTCGAGCAAGGGAGACCTTGACCTTGAGTCCAGTGGTACTTTTAAGACGAACAAAGTTTAAGTCCGGGTGTGAGCTTTCGTGTGCAACCACACTTCTTCAGATAGTAAAGAAGAAGTATGCGTGGACAGAAAAGTTTATACCCAGAATTAAACTTCCTTCTGTTGCTTCAGACCCGCCCGGCTTCCCCCCCCCCCCCGCATCTTTGTTTAGGATGGCAAAAGTTCTCAGAATCCTGCCTTGGGATATGGGGAGGAGGGGTGACGACCAGTGTTCCCTCTAAACTGAGTTAGTGTGAGCTAGCTCACAGTTTTTTAGCCTCCAGCTCACACATTTTTGTCTTGGCTCAGGAAGGATGGCTCCAGAGCAAACTGATTTATGCAGTAGCCCAATCGCTCACTCACAACTTTAATGCCAGCAGCTCACAAAGTAGAATTTTTGCTCACAAGACTGCACGGCTTAGAGGGAACATTGGTGACGACGCAATTCACCTGAGGAGGCCAAAAGTGGGGAAAGGCGCGAAGCAGGCCGGGGGGGGGGGGGTAATTTCTGTCAGGGCTGATGAGCCAGATGAACTGGTTGGCCTCTGTGTGAGACAGGATGCTGGACTAGATAGACCACTGGTCTTATCCAGCAGAGCTCTTCTTATGTTCTTAGATATCTGGGAGACAACTTTGTTGTTTTGGAGAACAACAGATGCAGATAGGGAGGAGAACATTCTGGAATACATACATCTAAACAGATATGGGAGGTCTAGATGATTCCTCTTAACATATGAAGAAGGTGCTTAGCGGGAGTTGGCTGAGGAGGGAAGGAATGTGCCTGAAGAGAACTTTGTGGGTGTGTTTTATCTTAGGGGAGCAAGAGATGAAATGGGATGGGGGGGGGAGTTGGTCAGTTAGAATTTAAGAATGCACGTGGGACCTACACGATCATTTCCTTAAAAAATATCTAATGGCTACCTGATTATATGTTCCTACCACTTTTTGCATAGGACCCCAATGTCACAACCACTAGATCCAAAATGCATTTTCCCAGTCACTTCAACATGAGCAGGACTGGACCAAAAATGTGAAGCAAAGCCCTATTTCTTCTGGGCCAAAATGCTAGAAAAGAAATCACGAGATCTGGAGGCTGCAATACATAATGCAAATCAAAGATGTAGGCACCCTATCTGCATGCTTTATTCTGATTTATTTTGCTCCCTCTAAGCTGTGGAGTCTTGTGAGCAAAGATTCTACTTTGTGAACCACTGACATTAAAGTTGTGAGTGAGTTTGGCTACTGCTGCATAAATTAGCTTGCTGTGGAGCCATCCTTCCTGAGCTAAGACAAAAATGTGTGAGCCGGAGGCTAAAAAACTGAGCTGGCTCACACTAGCTCAGCTTAGAGGGAACACTGATTTGGAGCAGGCTCCAGACCAGAGCTCGGTCGGGAAATGGCATGGATTTCTACTGTTCGTGCTTAAGTGTGTGAGAAAGTGAAACTTGGGGGGTCAAGTTACACCCAAACGGTGTGTTTTGTGTGGATTGAGGAAAATGTGCATGATTCAAGGGTGATAACGCCAAGGGATGAATACACTGGGGTGCTTTTAGTGATCACAGAATCCTCACCTTACATGGCCAAAGGTGAAGTTTGTTGCAAGAGAACCAGATACTGGAGAGTATAAGGCTTTGTCAACATACGGTTGGCTGTTACACTATTGCTGTACTGTAGCCCGGTTTTACCAGGTATTTTTATAGATTGTAATACTGGGTCTGGATTTGATAGATAGAGTGCCTGAAGAACTATGGACGGAGGTTCGTGACATTGTACAGGAGGCAGCAATCACCACCATACCAAAGAAAAAGAAATGCAAGAAAGCAAAATGGCTTTCTGATGAGGCTTTACAAATAGCAGAGGAAAGAAGGAAAGCGAAAGGCAAAGGCGAAAAGGAAAGATTTACCCAACTGAACGCAGATTTCCAGAGAACAGCAAGGAGAGATAAGGAGGCCTTCCTGAATGAACAGTGCAAAGTAATAGAAGAAAATTTGAAACGGAGATGAGCACCACAACCCTAGAGTCGGACTCGACTGGCATTCGAGCAAGGGAACCTTTACCTTTAATACTGGATAACCCAATTGTTGTATTTGTAAAAACATATTCTGTATGTATATAGGTATAATTCTCTTATTTGCTTATGACCAACTGGTCTGCAAGCATTAATAAATGATGATGATAGCCCAGTGGCTATATAATGTTGTTCTCCATTTTATCCTTAGGACATCCTTGTGAGGTAGGTTAGGTTGCGAGAGAATGACTGGTCCAAGGTCACCCAGCAAGCTTCCATGGCAGGGTGAGGCTTTGAAGCTGGGTTTCCCAGATCCTAGTCCAGTGGTGGCGAACCTATGGCATGGGTGCCAGAGATGGCACTCAGAGCCCCCTCTGTGGGCACGTGTGCCATCGCCCCAGCCAGGCCCAGACCATCATTAAAGTGTCGAATTCTCTGCCAAATAATTTTAAGTAAATGAAAGCATTTGGGATTGCTTTCCTTACTTTGTTTGGGTCATCTTAAATTAATGTATGAGTTGTTTTTTTCTAAAGTAAAACCTCAGTATTCAGGTTAAATTGCCGGCACTTTGCGATAAATAAGTGGGTTTGGGGTCGCAGTTTGGGCACTGGGTCTCTAAAAGGTTCGCCATCACTGTCCTAGTCTAAACACTGTATCACAATGTTTCTCAGCCTGCTTTGGGAACCTAACCTTAATCTGGAAGGGGTTGGTTAGCTTTTGACGTATTTCAGTCAAGTTGAGATGTGTGTGGCTTTAAAGCAGGTGATGTGAAAGACTTTCACCTGAAACCTTGGAGAGCTGCTGCTGGTCTGTGTAGACAATACTGACTTTGATGGACCAACAGACTGATTCAGAATACGGAAGCTTCATGTGTTCAAAGTAACATGAACAACTTTTTGGTTCTACTTTGTTAGCTTCCAATATGGCTTCCAACAGCTGATAGCTAACCCTCTGAATAAGAAATAATTTCCTCCAAAAAACTGCCCTAACAAGTAATCTAGGGCCCCGGTCACACGGGCCGGATATCGCGGGCGGGGGGGGGGAGGCATGGCTAATTGCCCCAGCGCAGTTTGATCCGCGATTATGCGATCAGACGCGCCGGTGGCACACCACGGGTCCTTCCCTCAGCACCGGCGGGTAAACGAGGGACCTGAGGGGAATGCTGCGTGCCGGCACGATCACACCACGGGCGTCTGGAGGCAGCCCGTGGCAAACGTTTACTAGTACCTTGGAGGTACTAGTTTTTTAATGCGCATTGTCGGCGGTAAGCCACAGGTGCGCTCCACTTCCCAGATGTTGGGGTGTGATCGCGCCCGGATAATCCGCCCAGCATCTGTGCCTCTCCCATGGCAACTTTGTCGTGTGACCGGGGCCTAGATGTAGAGAACTCTTTGGGGTAAAACGTCTCCCTAATAAGGTAGCATTTTATGCAAACAGAGTTTGGATGCAAATGTTTTGGGGAAGCAGACAGAGTAGCAATTTAAAGCAGACACCATTCATCCAGGTTTCACGTGAGAATGTGTGTGAGAGAGAACAGGCATGAATACTATGTAAGAGAACAGAAGTTATTTCTAATTAAATTATTGCAACTTTCCCTTTTAGACTCTTGTATCTAAAAATAAAGCAGGGCAGAATAAGAATGCTTTGGTCTGTTTATTTCTAGATTCGTTGTAAGATTTTAAAAGGACATTCAGATGCTGTGACCTCCTGTCATTTCTGTTTCGATGATGCAAACATTATTTCAAGCTCTTGCGATGGTACAGTGAAACTCTGGGTAAGCCAGCACAAACCTGAAGCAACGGATCACACTGTTTTAAAACTCTCAGCCATAATGATAAGATCTAAACAAAGACTGAGTGAGTCATTAGTGAAGGTCCAAAACAGATTATTTAAAAATGTGTCTAAAGTCTTTGAAACTATGGCACATACTTAATTAAAATGGCAGCTTTTCCTGCTTCTTAACAGTTGGTTTGCTGATCTCACTTGCACGAGATTTGATGATGGGCCATTGTACATAATGTATTACAAAGCAGACTAGACACGTTTTTGACAGATAGTATTAATGGTTATCCTTGGGAAATGTGCAGTTCTGTTTTACTGATGTTCTTGAATGCAAGGTACTGGAAAACAGGAATAGATGGTAGGGAATAAAGAACAACCTATGTTATGTGTGGTTGCATTTTCCCTTAAGTATCCTGAATTGGCCTCTTTTGGAGAGAAAACAGTGAGTTAAATGGACCACTAGTTTTTGCAAGTATTATGCTGCTGCTGTTTTTGTTGTACATGAGTCTGCAAGGGTTATATGCCAATGAAGGTAATTGGATTGGACCACTAGTCTGATCGATTGTGCCATTCAACCCCCCAAATTCTGTACTCCGTTTATTTGGGGGGGGGAGGTATGTTTTTGTGTGTGAGTGTGTGTGTGCATTTGAAAGTCATGGTGACTTTTGATGACTGATCCCTATTGGGAGCCTGGAGGATATTCAGAGAGGTGGCTGAATAACGCTGCCCCCCCCCCCCCCCCCCCCCCCGTTTTAACAAACCACACCCCCCAACCTTGCCAGAGTCAACCCTGCTTAGCTTCCAAGATCGGGCTTGCCTGGGCTCTCCAGGTCAGGACTCTACTCTGTTTATAAACTGAGCTGTTAGAATTATTCTAATGAAATATTTGTGTTACTAATTAGTATTTTACAGTGATTATTGTTTTATTATCTTAACATGCTGGATTGTAATTAAGACTCTCTATATTTACTGAAGGATATCGCTCAGAGGGTCCCTATTCAGACCTTTAAAGAAGAACATGTGGGACCCATTTCAGAATGCTGCCTGAGTCCGGATAACAAAAGGTGAATTAATAATGTAGCAGTTCTGATTATGCGTTGGACTGAATTGCACCTTTTTTACCAGATCTGAGAAAAAATGTTTATAAAATTTAGCAATCCCAAGCAAGTTTCCTTGGAAATAAATCCAATATTAAGAGGGTCTTACTCCCAGGAAGGTGTCTTGAAGGACTGCAGCCTTAGCAAATAAAATGTAATCCTGCCCAGCAAAGTATATAGTGTTTCATTCATTAGGCCTACAATTTTATGAAAACATTCAGCCATTTTTTTCCACTGGGAAGTAATCTGTGTGTGGTGTATGGCACGTTCCCTTATCAACATGCATTATGAAATCAAGATGATCGAGGCTTGCCGAACCCATGGTGAGACTGAGCCATGTTTAGAGTAGATGAAGGCTGGAACAAGTTGGAAGGATACATGGAGAGGAAGGCAAAGCTACAAAGGAAAATAAGAATAATTCCAGAACTTTGTACAGGCGAACTTGGGGCAGGTAGGAAAGAAATAGACTTCACCTCCAGATGTGTCCCAGCATGAAATTTTTACATGTACTCCCCACTTCATATTAGTAGGGTAATAAAGCCCCTCCAGCAATTTACCTTATTGCAGCTTTTATGCAAGCGTATGAACTTTGTGTCTGCACAGCAATATCTTAGTTTGGTCCTCCATCCAGAAATCTAAAGAGAGAAAAGGAAACAAGGAAAAGGAAGCAAACCAGAATTACAGGAATCAGTGCCTGAGCAAAGAAGCTACATGGCCAGGATTTTCAGGATCTGGCATGACTCTAGTTGCCTTGTAATAGCTGGACTTGGGTGCATTGACAGGCTGGATCATGTCCTTTGTGGGAAGCTAATTTTCCTTTGCTTTTAGAACATAAAAGAAGCCATGTTGTATCAGGCCAATGGCTCATCCAGTCCAACACTGTCACACAGTGGCCAAAACCCAGGTGCCATCAGGAGGTCCACCAGCAGAGCCAGAACTCCAGAAGCCCTCCCCCTGTTGCCCCCCCCCAAGCACCAAGAATACAGAGTATCACTGCCCCAGACACAGTGTTCCATTCTGTACATTGTGGCTAATAGTCAGTGATGGACCTCTGCTCCATATGCTTCCCCAATCCACTTTTGAAGCCATTTGTGCTTGTAGCTGCCACCACTTCTTACAGCAGTGAATCCCACTTGTTATTTACTCTTTGGGTGAAGAAGTACTTTGCATGTATTTGCCTTGCTGCTGAAAAAAACTGGTATCTGTGGAGCTGCTGGCAAATTTTGGTAGACAGCCAGGAGAGGGTTAAGTTTAGTTTCTGCAAAGCACTCTTTAAACTGCTTTTATTGAAAAAAATATATCAGCGCACATACATGATTACAGCAATTTTGCATTATGACATATTAATTGAAATATAAGAGACTTTAGCAAGCTAATCTATCTATAAATATGAGGCATGCAAAAATTTGTAGTTGTAAAAGTGCCTTTTTGGTTGTCAGAAGATTGGTGTTTGAAATTTCTTCTCTCCTGATGTTTATTATTGCAGTTGATTTTTATGAAAAATGTGTATACAGTGATAGGCATGTTATTATACTAGTTTGGTTTTTTAAAAAGGTAATTTTGATACACAGGCTCTGGGAAATTCAGGAAGAAATGCTATTTTGATCTTAAAGATAAACTGTTATTACAGTAGATATAAGCACCACTTACAGAGAAATTTACTAGGTTTTGGTCAATGTTATTGAATGGTTTTACTGTATAATGTGTCTTTGTGGTTTTCTACTGTTGTGTCAATGACAGAAGGGCTACCAAACAACATTAGGTGCTGCAAAATACACAAAAAAAACCCTAGTCTTCATATTTGTAACTGCATACATACTTTAAAGAACCATCCTAAGCAGATCTCTACTCAGAATCCAACTCAAGTCTGTCCAGTGCAGCTTTCTCCTAGGAAAATGTTCTTCAGATGGCACTGGTGCCCTGGCCTGGATATCCCAGACAAGCCTGATCTTGTCAGGTCCCGGAAGCTAAGCAGGATCGACTCTGGCAAGTACTTGGATGGAGACCTCCTTGGAATACCAGCAATTGGGAGGTGGGGACAGACTCTATTCAGCCACCTCTCTGAATATCCTCCAGGCCCCCAGTAGGGGTCAGTCACCAGAAGTCGCCATGACTTCCAGGTGCACGCGCACACACACATGCACATATGAAAAATACAAAAAAATACACACACACACACCCCAAAAAAGATGTTACTGATAATGACTGTGAGCCAGCCCCGTAGCCAGAAATTTTGAGTTGCTGGGTCATGGAGAAATTTTGTGGGGCAACAGGGGAGGGGGGAGGGAGAGTCGTGGCTGTACGCTTTCCCTGAACTCCAAGTGGCGATTTCAGAGGTAGATTTGGGGGGGATCGCAGTTCCCCCGGGTGAGGTGCAGGGGGCGGGGCACATGACGAAGCCCAGCCCCCTTCTTCCGGCCACCCCCTGCTTCCAGCCTCATTCTGTTGCAGAAGGAGGAAGAAGCAGGAGGGTAAGTTGGCGTCCTCCCCCTCTGCCTGGCCGAGGCCACTCTAAGTGGCCTCCGCAAGGACTCCCAGCCCCATCCAGGAGCTTCCCCGAAGTAGCTGTGTTAGTCTGTTGCTGCAAAATAGTCCAAGAGTTCAAATAGCACCTTTAAGACTAACAAATAGCACCTTTAAGACTAACCTTTAAGACTAAGACTGAGTGGTGGGTGTGGCCTTATGACACACTTCTGGTGATGGCAGGGGGTGTGGCCTTATGACACACTTCCGGTGATGTCAGGGGGTGTGGCATATGCTAATGAGTTATGCTAATGAGTTTCCCTAGCTCTTTTTCTACGAAACAACCCCTGGGCGGTTTTACTGCTTGGAGTTCAGGCTGTGGGCAGCCCCCACTTGGGGGAAAAAGCATTTAAAGGGTTCCCTTTAAATGGTATTTTTCAAGTGGGGGCTGCCCACGCCTGAACTCTAAATGTTGAAATTACTTCTTGGAGTTCAGGGAAGGTGTGTGGCTGCCCCTTCTTGCAAGATTTAAAGGGCCCGCCAGTTCATCAGCATATGCTCCTGCTGATTAGCTGGAGGGCCCTTGTAATGTTGGGGGAGGGGGCCAGCAGCTGTTGTGAGGCATGCATCATATTTGAGGGGGCAGAGCCCCGAAATGCCCCACCGTAGCTATGGGCCTGCTCTGAGCCCATTTTCAAGTCAGGAAAACAATGAGCTATTAAAACCTTCCCCCTGTGTACACTCTGAAATAGCAAAGCCCTGGATGCCAACCCTCCACCCTGATGAAGAACCCACTGCCCCCCTCCCTCCAGTCAGGGTTGTCAACAACTTGGAGAAAAAATGTCCTGTCCCTTTAACAGAGGCTTTATTGTCTGGAAATGGGAAGCTGAAACTTTTACATGGTATGGAGGTAAATAACATCAACTGGTATAGAACAACCTAGTGAAGGGACAGGACTCCCCCCCCCCCCCGGCTGTTGGTAACCTCACTTCTGGCGCCTGTGCCCCATTGTGAAGACAGCTAAAGTGAGTGACAAGGTGAGGTTCCCTGTCTGCTAATCATCAGAAGACCAAAAACTCAAGTGAGACCGTCACAGCATCTGTTAAGCAAGCTCAGTTATGGACTGAATTTTGCAAGCAGCGTCTCTTGTTCTCACAGGGTGCCTGTAGCTGTTATCACAACTTAGCACACAGCTGGGTAACAGTGGCAGCTTTTCACCTCATTCCTTGCCCATGCTGGGGGCTGCTACACCTGTTCCATAGCTGCCTGCCATGTACCCTGGAAAGGCACAGAAGCTCAGGCAAGATAAAGGTAGCAGAACTCACAAAAAGCACAACTGCCTTCTTCCTTATTGCTCGCAGTCTGTATAGCATGGGTTTTGGGGAAGGAAAGTGGCCTGTGTCCAGCTACGCAGTTAAAAGGGCACTTAAGTCTCCTGAAGTGTTTGTGTGTAAAGTGCCGTCAAGTTGCAACCAACTTAAGGCAACGCCACCGGGTTTTCAAAACAAGTGTTTAACAAAGGCTATTTGCCATTGCCTGCCTCTGCATAGCAACCCTGGTCTTCTGTAATGGTCTCCCATCCAAGGCCTAACTCAGGCCCACCCTGCTTAGCTTCCAAGGACTGATGAGAACTGTGGCAATTGCTGGCACTTTCATGCTCCCACTGCTCCCCCCCCAAAAAAAACACAAGAGAATGTGAAGCACATGTATCAAGAAATGATTTTGCTCTTTTGTGTGTCGTTTTTAGGTTGATAACAGCTTCGTATGATAAGACGCTGAAGGCCTGGGATACAGAAACCGGGAAAGTGCTTGTAGGTATCGATTTCTCAATGAGTCTGTTTGCTTAACTACAAACGAAGCTTTAGTTCCCTTTAGGGTGGAACTAAAAGTTTACCTTAGAAAAAAATGTACCTGAGATCCCGTTGTGGGGGGGAGTAGTCCTCGAAGAGGAAGAGGCTCAGTTGCAGGCTGTAAGCATGTGTCCACTTTACCGTTTATTTATTTTAAAAAAACATTTATTAGGTGCCTTTCTACCTTGCGGAACTCATAGCGGGATACAATGTAAATAAAACGATTGTTAAAAAAACACGTGATAGACCACAATTTAAAATCTCAATTAGGAGTGCCAACAAATAAAAACTAGATTAATCAAATGCAGTCCTAAATAAAACTGTCTTCCACTGCCTACCATGGGGACATACAAAACTGCCTTATACCATCAGCCTGTTTGTCTGCCTAGCAGCAGCTCTCCCACCTCTCAGTCAGAGAAAAATCTTCCTTGCTGTTTGCTGCCTGAGATCCTTTAACTGGAGATGCCCAGGAGTGAACCCGGGAACTGTATTCAAAGCCTATCTACTGATAGCAGGAGCTCCTTTGCATATTAGGCCACACACCCCTAGTGTAGCCAATCCTCCAAGAGCTTACAGTAGCCCCAGTAAGAAGAGCTCTGTAAGCTCTTGGAGGATTGGCTACACTAGGTGTGTGTGGCCTAATATGCAAAGGAGCTCCTGCTACCAGTAGAGCCCTGTAAACCTGCTGAGCCATAACCCCTTGAATTCCAGGGCCCAACCCCATGTTGTAAGACCATTGAAATGATACAGTGTAGGTTATTTTTTCTCCCTGTTGTGATTCATTGTGTGTACGGAGTAGGATTGTGCAGGAGGAGGGGCATATTACAAGTTAGTACAGAGCCCAGAGAATTGGTGCTTGGCCTCTGCCCGAGTGGTGATTGGAATAAGAAAGTGGTACGCGTGGAAAGGTCAGACTTCCCTCCTGCCCTATTGTTTCTCTGCTCCAAAGCAGTTGCTCTGAAGACTTTAATTAAATTTCTAAAGTTTTTGTCCCTGCTGTAAAAAGAAATGCAATAAACAGCAGTGTTTTATGAAAGGTGGAAATGCGTTCTGTCTGATGCTTTTAATATTTGATTCCAGCTCCAACCAGAATTAACCTTGGGCCAGTGACTTCAGGTCCCTTATTGAACAGAATGGGTAAAAAAATCACGTGCATCTCGTATAATACCTTAGAACATCCCTAGGCATAAATAACTTGATGTTTAAAGAGGACCGTAAAGTACAAACACAAAAATTTGTACAAAAGGCACAATCCATCATGCCCTGTGCACCCAGGAAAGCTCTGCTCATGCGCAGCATGAAGGGGGGTGAATGAGGAAGGGAGCCAGCCAGAGAGAACTGCGTCCACAGGAGTGGCATAAGGAAGATGCAGACAGATAGGGCCCTAAAAATTTTAAAATCTCACAGACGTTGCTGTTTTGCAGACAGAGACGTTTAGAAGTTCTGTTCTGCAGTTTTAATGTTGTTGTCTTCCTCTGTGTCTGCATAAAAGCGAAATTATTCTTTAAAATGGATTTATCATCCGTCTGCCTAACGGCTACCTGATGAATCAGTTATTCTTGGAACTCTGGAGGTGAAGAAAGAAATGGCTATGAGGCCAAGTTCAGTGTTGAAAGACTTCAGACTTGACTGTCTGTTTCCTGAACCACAACGTTTGAGAACTGAAAAAGCCATTAGATTATAGATGGGCTTTACCCAGAGAAATGGATGGAGGCTTGGGGTTCTTTAAGCCTTTTAGAGACAATAAAATGAAAAATAAACAGGAATCGAGAATACACCTAGAGTATGGAAGCAGTCCAAAGCAGATCCGCTCAGAATCCTACTCAAGTCTGTTAAGTTAGGCTTACTCCCAGGAAAGTGTTCTTAGGATTGCATTGTTTGGCATTTATTTACTACTCCTTTCGGTTGGATTTCACAGAAACCCTTGTATCGTAAAGGATGAAAAAAGAGCAATGTGAAGGTTTCTGTCTTGCAAGAATACTGTGAATTCTTTGGTCCAGATGGGACAAGATGCAGAAGATACATAACAGTTGATAGACTATTGTAGATATTTAGAGTTTTAGTAATTTTGTAACTAACATATGCAGATCAAATGCAGTTTTATATTTAAATATTTTATATATATTATTGGTACCCTTTTGTATTGTTTGTAATTGGGCTGGTAATATACCGAATAAACTGAAACTACAGCTGGCCTACAGCTGGCCTGCTGGAGAGTAGTGACAGAAGTGGAATGCAGAAGATACTGGAGCTGTGTTTTTCCTTATGAAGGGAAAAGAAGATGAGAGATAATTTTTATTTGAAGAACAGCACATGGAGAAAGGGGGTTGTGCACACACACACCCTCCTGCCATTGCTCCAGTCAAATTTGTAACACCCACCCACATATGCATTTCAGATTTTTTAAAAATCAGCTCATATGCCTCTTACAACTCATCTTTTTTAGTCCTTAATGGAATTGGAGATAACAGAATTCTTTGCTTAGTTATTATGATTCTGTTTCACATGTATGTCTAATACCTTCAGCCCAACTAAAGCTAGTCATGGCTAAGTCCCACTGAAATAAGTTAACTCATGATTAAGCCTTCAGTGAGTTTTAGCAATCACTGACTTTGGCTGGAGCAGAACCAATGTGTGTCTATGGGATTGGACCTTTGCTGATCATTAACCCTTAAAGCTTACTCTGTACGTTGGTCTCAAGACCGCAATAATAAACTAAACTAAACCCTTAAAGCATGATTTCAACCGCTTTTGTGGTCTTTTGCAGTGGTCTGTTGAGCAGGATGGTCTTCTAACATCATGTGATGTTTCTCATGATGGTAAATACGTTGTCTCTGGTTCTGATATCGAAAACGCTATATGCCTTGTTGATGCGGCGAATGCTAAACCGGTGGCGTACATCAGAGGTAACTTGGGTTGATATCCTTTTCTTTATACTTGGGGAAGGACTCTCAAAGACACATCTTGCTCTCAGTTTGGAGGGATTTGGGGCAGGAATGTTATGCTGTGCCCCTGTCTTGCTTGCATACCGATGGAGATATGCAGCCACCCCAATTCTTACCCTTCGTCAGCCTGCTTTTAGTAAAGGCCTGAACTGTGGCTCGGGAGCTGAAAAAGAACTCTGTTCACTTTCCTCTGGAGAGATGGGACAGCATGGCAAAAGCTGTGTTTGGGAGCAAAGAGACAGCAGACAACGGTCTTTGTGACGTGAGAAAATGACTTGAGGACCAAGGCTGTGTAAAGCGGTAGTGCCAGGAACTCAGGACAAGTCCCACACTATGGTATTCAGGAGGATATGACCTTGGGCCAGTCACTGTCACTCAGCCTAACCTACTTTACAGGGTTGTCGTGAGGAAAGAGTGGAGGTAGTAATGTATGCCCTTTGGAGGACGGGTGGGATAAAAGTGTGCTAAATGAAAGAAGTGTCCCAGTCACATCCTTATCTGAAACTGATCAAACTAGAACAGAGGTTTTGAAACCTTTGTGGACTTGTCATTAGTTCATGGCTATAGCCGATAGGACAGTTCAAGGGGGGCGGGGAAACCGCTGCCTTGAAAGTTATTAAGCTGAGGGCCTCAGATCATTGGAGCTCCATGTTTGCTTTGTTGTCTGCTATCGCCAAGTAGTTCAGTGACACTTCAGTGCAGGAGTCTGCCTCCCAAGAGCCTATTCAGTACCTCCTGGACCTGGGTAGAAGCGAAAGCTCCTGGGAAATGCATCAGTTACGAATTTAATCTGTATCTTCTAAATATTATTTCAGTAAATCAGTTTCATCAATCTAGCAGTCCATGACTGTGTCCTTTTGACTTAATTGCCAACTACTGTCCTGCAGTTCCCCTCCTACAGTTCAGAGCCCATGATGGATCCCTTGCGACCGGATGCCTTGTTCATCCTCTTGGAAGGATCCAATCAGTGTGCATACTGTTTAAACTAAGATGGTTTAACATTGCTCTTACTTTCCCCCATTCTTCTTTTTGCTTAGTTACAGAAGATAATGTAGTGCAGACCACACCTGAAAGCCTCACAGTGCAATCTTAAATAACGAAAACATCCTTCTAAGCCCATTGACTTCAGTGGGCTTAGAAGAGTATAACCCTGTTAAGTATTACACTGTCAGTGACTCTTGATATGTGCCTTGCCTTGATTCTTCATAAATATGTGGTTATAAGCTGCAAAAATCAAGTAGTACGTGGGTAGGTTAACTGACTAAAAAAGAAATTACAAGGCAATAATGCTTTCATGATTTTACCACTGCTGAATTGCCATGTTTCGCTTTGTTTTGGCATTTCAGCTTCTCTAGTTTTTATTTATTGTTCTTCCTTTTTCTTTATCAGACCTGTTTTCTTTGGAGTTGGGGAAACTACACTAGTTCTGTTTCACTTGTAGATACAGTAAAAAGGTAAAGGTAAAGGTTCCCTTGCTCGAAAGCCAGTCGAATCCGACTCTAGGGTTGCGGTGCTCATCTCCATTTCAAAGCCGAAGAGCCAGCGCTGTCCAAAGACGTTTCCGTGGTCATGTGGCCTGCATGTCTAAACACTGAGGTGCACGGAACGCTGTTACCTTCCCACTGAAGTGGTACCTATTTATCTACTTGCAATTTCTTGCTTTCGAACTGGTAGGTTGGCAGGAGCTGAAACTAGAGACGGGAGCTCACTCCGTCATGCGGCACACTCAGGTCTCGAACTGCTGAACTACCGACCTTCCACAGCCCGCAGTTCAGCGTCTTAACCACTTGAGCCACCGCAGCTCCCAAGTAGATGCAGTACTAAGGGCAAAAAGTAGGGCCTGAGTTCCTGTTTTGTGATTCTGAACTACAGCAAATAGAATTTTTTAAAGACATGAAGTGATGAAAAGGAAATTGGAACCAAGATGTGGGTAGCCATCAAAAGTAGCTTAACATCTTCAGAGGTGCAAGCTTATGAGGTCTTTGCTTGTTTCAGAGCACCACACAAGCACAGTAAGAAGATGCCGCTTTGATCCTCACAACCAGCGAATAGCTACGGTATCATCTGACATGTCTGTAAAATTCTGGGATATTGTAGCCCAGTCCACCACAATCACCGTTGAAAAGTAAGAAGCACTGAGGCAGCTGATGATGTGGCTGTTGTTTAAGCACTTTCTAGGGCAGAGAGGAAATTGTTACCACATGTATATAGGAGCAAGTGAATTTATTCAGTCAAGCCCTAGGGTCATACCAAAAACTTGGAGAGCTATCCAACTGAAGCAGAACGCTCTTACCTCCCATTGATTACAGTTGGCGAAGTTGTAAGGATAGTTCTAGAGGCGCTTATACAGACATTAAAACAGACAGTGCGAAGATTGGAGTGCTCGGTTTTTGAATCGTGCCAACATTAATGATCAAATGCTAGTGCTGTTAGAGCTGCCCTTAAAACAGATGGAAAATTTGTTTAGCTTTCACATTTCAGACATGGAACATTTGGATAATCCTATTTGGAATATAAGTCATAACATGTGCGGCTTTCTCATCCGCAGAAGTTCCCCCCACATCAAAGAGTGTAGGCCTACCATATTCAAACACTGGTAGTGTTCTTTCTAAACACCACCGTTGTTCTCAGCACTGGATTTTATTATGCTGTTGATTACCTTTTGCTTTTATGTTTGCTCAGTATAAGTTTTAAAATAGCTACATAGGTTCAGGTAATAAAGAGAGAATTGGCAGGTGTGCCAAGAAACGTTGCTTATAATTAAGCGCCTTGATATTGGGGAGGGATTATTATTGTTCTATATGCTGTGAAGAAGGTGCCATTGATTTGCTGAAGTGTCTTTTGAGGTCATATGTGAAGAGGAGAAATACTTTCATATTCAGAGCTGCTTTGCGTAGTTCAGAAAAGATACATCCAAAGCGTATTGCCTGTATCTTTTGTATAACATTTGAAGGCAACAGACACTGGAATGTGACTCTATGCCCGGGTGCCACAACTAGCTGAGGAAGAAGTGTGCTTGCGCACCAAAGCTTATGCCTTGAATAAAACTTTGTTGGTTTTAAAGGAGCCACGAGACTCAAACTTTGTTCTGCTGCTTCAGACCAACACGGCCACCCCACCTGAATCTATCAAGTTAAATAAAATACTGAAGGACTTTAAAAGTTCATCCAAACATACTTACTTTGAATGGTGGAGCTCCTTATGGAAGTGCACTCTTTGTGTGTTGGAACAAAACTTGAGTCCAGCAGCTGCCTAAAGTTAACAGGTTTTTCAAGGATATAAGATTTCGTGAATCAAAGCTCACTTGGTCAAATGACAAGATGAGCTTTGGTCCCGTTCACACTCACCGATTTGGTCCGGGAGCAGGACAGTTTGGGGCCGGATCAAACCGGCGCGATCACACCACAACATCTGGGAAGCGTCCGGCTTCCGTACCCAAACTGTCCCTTTCCCGGGATGAGCCGGCGCAAACTGAACCACCTATCTAGGTGGTTTAAAGGGAAGCGGCGCGGCAACCGGGGCGTTTGATCGCCGCCTTGCGCCGGCTCAACCCCGGCCCGGATCCGAACTGCGCATGCCCGGACATGCGCAGTTCGGCCGGCCCCCGGGTAGGGCGTGTTTTCTCCCCAGCGTTTGATCGCGCCGGGGAGAAAAGGCGGCGCGGCCGGGGGATCCGTGGGATCCCGCTGCGCCGTGTCAACATTGGCGCGGCTTTTAAAAGCCGCGCCTTCAAGCGCCTTTTCCCCTGCGTGTGGCAGGGGCCTTTGATTCATTGCAACTTATACCCCAGAAAATTCTGTTGGTCTTGAAGGTTTTACTGGACTCGGTTGTTGTTCTACTACTACAGACTTACATGACTACCCCCACCGGATATTGTCTTTATCTATTGTTCATATATACAGTCTTCTACCCAGGATTGTACTCAGAGGTCCTGTCCATACGAGGCCTTTTGGGCCAGAAGCGGGACAGAACGGGGGTGGAGCAAACGGGCGCGATCCCACCGCGACATCTGGGAAGCGTACCGTCTCCGTCCCAGATCCGGCCCTTCCAGCGCTGCTCCGCACCAAAAAAGAACCACCTACCGAGGTGGTTCTTTTCGAAGGGCCGCAGCAACGCTGACCGTGAGATCCCGCCCGCTGTCTCAACTTTGCTGCGGCTCACATTAGCCGCAGTTCGAGCGTCCTTTTCCCTGCCGTGTGGCAGGGACCAGAGAAAACCATTTCTCTGTGTTTGCCACAGAGTCAAGATGTGCCTTACACTGATTGTCTGGAGACTTGTAATGTCACCCTTCTTCTCCAAAAGCAGTTTTTCAACACTTTTGAAAAGTGCCAAGCCAACATTAAACTGGATAACCTTGCAAACAACACTTCAAAAAAGAGCAGACAGCCTACCTGTAAATATGGAGAGGCAGGTACAAAAACTGATGATGGTTAATCATAAAAGAGAAAGGACAGCAATATTGGTATGGGAGATGGACTTGCACTGTAGGAGAAAAAGACTGTGTAAAGTGCTTTTTTCTTTGTAAAGGCACATGTGTATGTCCTCTAAACATTCATAGCTATGTGCTTTTGCAAAGACCTCTGCTGCTGCTGAGATGAGGGAGAAACAAGCAGTTGAATGCCTGGAAATAATAATATCATTGGCAACTCCCAGACAAAGCAGTAGATGGCTATTTGATGTCCTCTGCAACCCCTGCATGTCTGAAGAGTGCTGTCAAGTTGCAGCCAACATGGCAACCCTACAGGATTTTCAAGACAAGAGACTTTCAGAGGTTGTTTGCCATTGCCCGCCTCTATGTAGCAACCTTGGACTTCCCTGGTGGTCTCTCATCCATGTACTAACCACCTTCTGAGATTTGACAAGATTGGGCTAGCCTGGACTGTCCATTCTAGCCCTGCTATCCAGGTTAAATCTCTGATATGTCATATTGACCGGTAACTCTGATAAGGAGCGAGCTTGGTGTAGTGGTTAAGAGCTGTGGACTCTAATCTGGAGAATCTGTTTTGATTCCCCACTCCTCCACATGAAGCCAGCTGGGTTACATTGGGCCAGTCACAGTTCTCTCAGAACTCTCTCAGCCCCGCCTACCTCACAGGGTGTCTGTTGTGGGGAGCGGAAGGGAAGGTGATATTAAGCCACACCAAGACTCCTTCGAGTAGTGAAGAGCAGGGTATAAAACCAACTCTTCTTCTTCCTCTTCAGTAAACATCCCAGTATCCTGTTGCAGTGATTTTTTTTTTTTTAATCTATTTCAGGGCACACACTAATGCAATTTCAGATTGCTGTTTCTCTTTGGATGGTCATTATTTGTGCACAGCAGGCTGGGATGAAGTCTTAAAATTATGGGATGTCAGAACAGGGGAGTTTCGTTCTCACGGACCCATGGTTTTGGAACAAGGTCACATAGGTATCGTTGGCTGCTGCATTTTCAGTAAAGACGGTGAGTTATGCAAAGCACCATTTTGAGGACATCTTTGCACAAACGTGCCCGGTATTTATTCCCGATGAGTCACAAGGGTCGCATTCAAACCACATGACTAATTCAGTTCTCAATTTCAGAACAAACTGATTTTCCGTTTGATTAAATGGTTGCTTGTATAATTGACGTAAACCGAACTTGATAGCTTACCCTGCTCTTTAATCAGCCTTCTGAAACGCTCCTTAATTGATATACTCATTAAGGTTCACTGTAAGAGGACGTAGCTGAGCTGAGAAATAAAATTCCAAGCCAGGCCACTATGCTGAATGCTTGCTGATTTTTCTGTTACATTCATTCATTCATTCATTCCAGCTCAGAAACTTTAACAATCCAGGCTTGACTTAATGCTGGGTAGATTTGTCTGCGTCCCAAAGACACTCAACAATGGGAAGGGAATGACCCTTTCCCCTTAGCGGGAATGTTGCCGATGGGCAGCTGCCCCGGGAGGCTGGTGGTGGCCAGGAGTAAGCCAACAGCACAGGCAATGCTACAGGCAGCCTTTGATCCAGTCAGTTGTGGCAATAAGTGTCATGCTTCTTCTCGGGCTGCTCCAATTGGACTCAGCTCCCAGCAGCACAGGAGGAAGCATCAGAAGAGCTTATGCCTGCAGTTGTCACTGCTGGCCAGGTCCAAGCCAAGAAGCCACTTGGCTTGTTCCTTGGCCATTTGTTAGCTGGTGGAGGGGTGGTGGTGTTTCATTTAACACATGCATCAGTTTCTGTCACACTCCTGTCAGGTATTTATTGTTTTGCCATGCATTGCCTGAGTTATCGACGGCATCATATCAGGGCCACCTTGACTTATTTTGACTTAGCGAAACACTTTAAAGCACCCTACAAAATTTATTTATTTACCACGTTTTTATCATGCCTTTCCGCTCGATCAGGGCCCCCCAAGGCATCACACATTAAAAGCATTAAAGCATTAGACAAAAGACCCAGTGAAAAGCAAACCAGTGTTCGGGAAGGATTGTAAGACTCTTCAACTGGTATGGCATTACAGTTGATGCACACACACTTGAAACCAGGGGTCATTTCGTAGAAAAAGAGCTAGGGGAACTCATTAGCATATGCCACACACCCTGATATCAGGGGCCCGGCGGTGGACCTGCAAGGCCAGCGGGAGTGCGAGGAAGCCCTGCGAAGGCCCTCCCTGGCCCCAGGCAGGCAGGGGTGGGGAGAGGCAGGGAGGAAGCAACTTACCCTCCCTCTTCTCCTGCCTCCTCCTGGCTGAATGAGGGCTGGAAGCGGGGCGGCCGGAAGCAGGGGGCGGGGCTTCATCATGTGCCCCACCCCCCTGCACCTCACCCGGGGGAACTGTGTTCCCCCGCGTTCCCCCCCCCCCGAAATGACCTCTGCTTGAAACGTATCTGCTTTAAATCACAGGAGTAGTGTGCTGGCTTTTTAAGTCCAAAAAGCTTTTATTGCAAGATGTCAGAGACCGGAGACTGGTTTCCCCTGGGTTATTGCTCCTGGGTCCCTGTGTGGAACCCCTGAACAACTTCTCAGACCTGCGGGTCCTCAAGGTTAGATGCACACAAGAAAACCAGACCTTGTAAAAATATATATTGGTTTATTAAATTATTAAAAGAATTAACTATGCAGTACAGTCTTTATGGCTTAGCAACAAGGAGACAAGCTAACTTTTCTATTTAATACTTTGAGTACTTTAGTATTAGATGGCCAATCTGTTGCAGCATAAAATCCATGCAGTTGCATAAAAGCCATCTACACTTTGTACTCCATCGTGATAAAGGATAACACATCTAAGCACGCGAGCATGACATTAGCTGTGGCCTGTACCCTTATTATAGCTTCTTGCCCTCTGGTATTAGGCAGTTTCTCATGTCCAATCCAGACTTTTCTTCATTGGAACTTTCCAGAGGATGTTGGTAACTGCTCCTAATTCCTCCCTCCCATCTGGTTATACAACTGAGCACAGGTTCCCATGATTAACCAATTACCATATTTTTGAGTCTGGCCTTGAAAAAGATAAGGATGGCAGCTGCAGAGACATTGAGATCACAGACACCAGCAAGGCAGACTAGGCCTTTTAATATTCATGGTAACCTGTGAGGGGAGGTTAGAGTGCTTGGCCTCATATAAGTAAACACAAACTCCTGCAGCTGCCATCTGAAGCGGTACATTCCGAGCAAAGGTACACCGCAAAGTTATTCTGAATGTGTAGACCATCTATAAATGTATGCTTCCACTTCTGTACCCATTAAAGCCTTCCAGAAAGTAGCTTCTGATAACGTATGATGACGTTGCTTTTAATGCTGTATTTAAGCTGTGTTAGTGGTCAGGTCTTCCCTGCCTGAATGCACCTCTGCAGAATCAGGATGCAAAGTAGCGGTTATGACTTTCTAATTTTGTATTTCAGCATCACTGCTGGTATCGGGTGGTTTTGACAAGACAGTAGTCGTCTGGGATTTGACACAAGCCTATAAAAAGATAAGTTTAAAGGTATGTAAGCTCTGTAAGCTTTCACTGTGTCAAAGGAGAGCTTAATTTTGGTTCTGCAGAAGTATGCAGCTAATGGGGGACTCCAAGAGCAGTCTGTCAATTAGTGGTGAACATGTAACAAAAGTTCTCGCCACAAGAATAGTGGAATGGACACTTAAGAATCTCTCTTTGTTTCCCTTCTTCACATTACTACAATTAAGGGTCACATAATTTACACGAGCTGTTTTTAATATCCCAACCTCTCTCTCTCTGTATATATATAGAGGGGGGGTAAAGGTTTCTTTTGCTCGAAAGCCAGTCAAATCCAACTCTAGGGGATGGTGCGCATCTCTGTTTCCAAGCCAAAGAACCAGCGCTGTCCGAAGACTTCTCCATGGTCATTTGGCCAGCATGACTAAATGCTGAGGAAGTTGTCCTTTCCCCTTTTATAGTTCATATAACCATTCAGAATGTTTTTTGGATAATCTGCTATTACACTATTCCCCAAAACCCCAGCCTATCAAATCACTGAGCCAGACCTGTAGATATAAACAGAAAACGGGTTGTAGCTGCTAAGTAACTTCATGGTCATCACCTGTTGCAGTTGTTTAATAGCCATCACATAACCATAACACCTAGCAACACTATCCAGTGATGTTTATGGTTCATTTTGCTTACACTTGAGAAGCAGTAAGCGGTTTTTGTAAATGTTCGTATGCAAAGATAGAGATCCCTGTTTTTACCATTCACCTCTTACAGTGGAAAATAGAACTGGGTCATTGGTAACAGTTGTGAAAATTTCTCTTATCTAAAGTGCTATAGAATTTCCAGATTTAAAACAAAATTAAAGTTATTAAACAGTTACTGAAAGTAGCAAAGTATTTCTAGCAACAACTGAGATAGAATTTAACATACAAAAGATAACGTCCGACTCAGAAAAAAAGAGCTCGAAAGTGGAAAGTATTTCATTTTCTGAGAGCCAGTTTGGTGTAGTGGTTAAGAGCGCGGACTCTAATCTGGGAGAACCGTGTTTGATCCTCCACTTGCAGCTGCTGGATGACTTTGGGCAAACCATAGTTCTGTCAGAGCTGTTCTCTCAAGAACAGTTCTCTCAGAGCTCTCTCAGACCCACCTACCTCACAGGGTGTTTGTTGTGGGGAGGGGAAGGGAAAGGAGTTTGTAAGCCGCTCTGAGACTCCGAGTGAAAGGCGGGGTATAAATCCAATCTCCTCCTCCTTCTTCGACCTGGTTTAAAAACTAAGTTACAGTACATCAGGAAATTCTGCTTTTATCCTAATGCTGAAAATTGTTTCTCTGCAGGGTCATGAACACTGGGTGACAGATGCTACAATTAGTAGCAACAAGAAGCTGATTGTGACTTCGTCAAAGGTATCAGTTAAAAGTAGGGATGGCAGCCTCTTGCTGCGACCTGGGAATCTCCAGGAATCACAGCTCATCTCCAGACTATGGAGACCAGTTCCCCGGAGAAAATGGATGCTTTGGAGGGTGGACTCTGGCATTGTACTCCACTCAGGTCCCTGTCAATGTTCCCTCTAAGCTGTGGAGTCTGGTGAGCAAAGATGCTACTTTGTGAGCTACTGGCATTAAAGTTGTGAGCGAGCAATTTGGCTGCTGCATAAATTAGTCTGCTCTGGAGCCATCCTTCTTGAGCTAAGACAAAAATTTGTGAGCTGGAGGCTAAAAAGCTGTGAGCTGGCTCACACTAACTCGGCTTAGAGGGAACACTGGTCCCTGTCCTCCCCAGATCTCCAGGGGTTTCTCAACCTGGATGTGGCAACCCCACCCCCCACCCCGCTGATGGCCAGGGTGTGTGTGCTGGCAACCCTAATTAAAAAGCAGTTATAGAAAAACAAGCTTGAAGGTTTTGGGTATGACCCAGCAAATTGGTTTCTCAGAATGCCATCCTAAGCAGAGTTACATCCTTCTAAACCCATTGACTTTAATAGACTTAGAAGACTGTAACTTATTTATTTATTTATTTATTTATTTGATTTATATCCCGCCCTCCCCAAATGGGCTCAGGGCGGCTAACAAAAGAGGCAAATGCCATAACAAACAATTAAAACAACATAAAAACAATAATTAAACAAAGTGTGGTTCTCTTGATGTTAAGTCTTATTAGTCAAAGATGGGTTCCATTTTTCAACCTAACCTGACAGCATACGTTCTTCGGTCATCTAGGCGTCTTCCCAGGGCCAGCTCACCTCTAGGTCTAATCCACCGTCAAAGATGGCAGCTCGGTGGTGGCACAATGGCGGCGGCTTCTATGCAAAGGCCTGGCGGAAGAGCTCCGTCTTACAGGCCCTGCGGAACTGCACCAGGTTCCACAGGGCCCAGATCTCCTCTGGGAGCTCGTTCCACCAGACAGGAGCCGCCGCTGAGAAAGCTCTGACCCTGGTTGTGGCCAACTTGATGTCCTTGGGGCCTGGAACCACCAATAGGTGCTGCGCCCCCGACCAAAGTGCTCTTGGGGGAACTTTTGGGGAAAGGCGGTCCCTTAGGTACGCTTTGTTTAGGATTGCACTGTAAAAATGCAGAAGAATATTTTCAGCCAGTGACACATTGTTTTGAAGATCTTTGGAAACATGTCTTACATGGGACACAACTCCAACCCCCTTCCCACTGTAGCAGGCATTCATTCAGAAACTGTAGTTACTAGCAAGAGCTGAATTAACGGTGGGGAGAGACTGTAATTCAGCTAATTGCTTGAAATATTCCTGATTTTTGTAGGATTGTACTTTGAGGCTATGGGACATTGAAAACGCAAATGACATCCCACTGGTAATACAAGCTATAAGAGCAAGAGGCTCAAAGGTAGCCAAGGTCAGTATAATCATATAACAGAACTATTAGGCCCACTTCCACCTGTGAGTATACACAGAGTCCCTCCTTTTCATTGAATCCCAGGACCCTGTGAGCAATACCAGTGATGGTTAGATTGCATCTGCTCCCATCTCAGAGCAATATAGCTTTAATGCACCAAAATGCAGCCATAAGCTTATTTTGAATATTGGGTCTCAGCCCTTCAATGTATGAAGCAGTGATAAAGGAGGACGCCATTGAGCAGACAGAAGCTACACTTTCCACTATGGAGTAACATTATCCTTCCACCACACAGTCAACTGGCATGCAGCAAAAGTTTATAGTCCTTAGCACATCTCCTTGTAGAAATAAAAATCTGCCACTTAGCTCTAATGGCCCTCAGCTAATGATATTTTTTTATTTCTACAAGAAGATACGCTGAAACTCATCAGCTCTTGCTGCACTGTGATCCTGGGCATGTGTGAACAGAGCAAAGTAGTATAAACTGAGAAAAGCTCCCCCCCCTTAAGATCGGTGTGAAAGGGAAAGGTAGGAATTTGCTACAATTATAGGTACTGAAAGATCATGTTTCCTTTCATGTGAGTGTTTCTTCAGGGGTGGGGGAAGATCTAGCATATCTTCCCATGCTATCCCGCCCACTTAGTCCATGTCCAGAATAACATAAGCCATACTGAGCACCATCCATTTATGGTGGTTATTAAATACTGGGTTCAAGATGCATTGCAGTGAGCAGCTCTACTTTATTAAGTGATTGCAGGGACAAGACTAAAACACCAGGGCAACCACCCTGTTTAAATAGCATGCAAAAACCACACCCAACTCCCAATGATAGGCTATTTATATAACACTAGTTTCTCATTGGTCGCTTCCGGAGTCCTGGTGGGCTATTTTTCTAGAGCTTCAAGCTCAGTCAGTCTCTGGTAGACAGGCCTGGAATGTTCCAGTCTGAATACATAACTGTGGTGGAAAGTGCTGTTAAGTCACAGCCAACTTACAGCAAGCAGTAGGTTTTTCATGGCAAGAGATGAACAGAGGCCCCGGTCACACGGGCCGGATATCGCAGGGGGGGAGGCGTGGCTAATTGCCCCGGTGCAGTTTGATCCGCGATTACGTGATCAGACGCACCGGCGGCACACCACGGGTCCTTCTCTCGGCGCCGGCGGGTAAACGAGGGACCGGAGGGGAATGCCGTGCACCAGCGCAATCACACCACGGGCGTCTGGAGGCAGCCCGTGGCAAACGTTTACTAGTACCTTGGAGGTACTTGTTTTTTAACGCGCATTGTCAGCGGTAAGCCACGGGTGCGCTCCACTTCCCAGATGCTGGGGTGTGATCGCGCCCGGATAATCCGCCCACCATCCGTGCCTCTCCCGCGGCAATTTTGCCATGTGACCGGGGCCAGAGATGGTTTTCCATTGCCTGGCTCTGTGTGGTAAACCTGGACTTCCTTGGTGTTCTCCCATCCAAGTACTAACCAGGGCCAACCCTGTTTAGCTTCCAAGATCTGATGAGATCAAGCTTGCCTGGGCCATGCAGGTCAGGGCTTCTCCATTTATACTGGGTACAGAAGGTGCCTGGTGAATAACAGTGTTAGCCAACTATCCAATTTCTTAATAAGTGGGGGGGAATATGAATATTAAATGGCAATAGGCATTAATTATGGGACCGATAACCTGTGTATGTGGGAGTCTCATTTGTCCAGAGCCCAGAAATAGACGCTGAGGCTAGATCTTCAAAGCAATGATTTCTTTACTGAAAGATTCTCACACATACAATATAAAAACCATGCATACACACAAGCATTACAGATCTAGGAATTCAGATAGAAAGGTACAGGGACTGTTGCATTAGCAGGAGGTATCGTTGATAGGGCAATACGTTACCTGTCTGATGCAGCGAGTCGATTCCGCAGCAAAAAAGGGATAAAAATATGGGAAGGGGATCATGAGTTGGCCAGCGACACACATGGAAGGTTCCAAATTCAACTGTTAATGGGTCAGGAAAAGGAGTTAATCGTTGGGCAACTGAAATAATGGTTTGACTAAATAGTGAAACCTCTTAGGGGGAAGGGTCGAGACAAAGGAGACAAAAGAAAAGCGATATTCTTGCAGCTTGGCCGGTAATTGGTCTTAACAACCAGATGGTTAACAGCTGTGTTATCTTGATGGGTGGCTGGAGGATGTGACAGCTTGTCAATCCCATCATGGAGTACATCCTGTTGTTCTAGATGAGTAGGAGTACATGCTTCACCTGGTGATGCTAATGTGTGTGTGGGGGGGGAATGCCTGCATTGTGTAGAAGGGAGTTCTTCATGGCGTCTGTTCCTGAATCTCCTGGCTTCTTCATAGAACATGGCTTTCCATGGTGATCTGCTGCTCTCTCTGTGTGCTTAGAAGTCAGGGCTGCTGGTCTGCCTGCTGGTGCTGGTGTAGAGATGCAGGGGCGAGAGACATCTTGTAATCCATGGGTCCATATCTGGGTTTTTGTGCACTCCAGTATAAGGGCATTGCTCCAAGGCTACAGTTCTGTCCATTGCTGGGCAACAACAGCATTTTATGTGTGCTAGTGCCCTGATAGGTTTCTCTTAATAGGCTTTGCTCCATTCCTCAGAGATGCTTTGCAAGGTTTCTCAACCTCAGTACACACTATACAAATATAATCGCAGTTACAAAATAGAGTACTGCCGAGGCACCCCCCCCCCTTCTAGTAACAGTTCAGGAGAACTTTTCTTTGCAGAATGAATGTAGTGGTTTTCTGCTGAACATCCATGGCTGCTTGCTAGCTGTTGCTTAGTACTTAAATATTATTTGTTTGAAACATTTAAATTTATGTGCTGCCTCTCAAGACCTGCTCTTGGTGGCTTTACAGCTAAGATTGTAATAGAAAACCATTAAAACATACCTATTAAAAACAAATCTGTTGAAACACAACCATAAAAAAACAGGCCAACGCCATTAAAACAAGCCAGGGAATAACAATAGCACAAAATCAAATATTTCTAAAATTGATGCATTTAATGTTTTTTTTTAGTGTTGTTGAAAATTATCTATTTTATTTGAATCACTGATATGTCTTCTTTAAATTAGTGTGAAGAATGTGAGAAGCCCTTCTTAATCTTCCAGGAAAAGGAAGAAAAAGTGGAAACCAGATGTGTTTTCTGTCGACTGAAAGCTCACAAGAGCGTTTTACCAGTGCCTCCGTCCCTGCCTGCCGATCTCTAAATGAATCAGTGTTAAAATGCTTGTACTATGTGGCAGTTGTTTAAAATGTTTATGTTTAGAGAATGATTCTGGGAGTTCTTTGCCTGTATGTCCAGAACTCAAACATTTAGGTGTGATTTCTTCATTGGAAAATCCAAGGGATGCTGACTAGTGGAAACACTTTTCTCCCCAACTGCACAGCAACTATTTTTCAAGTCACTTTATGCTGGGATCCCTGTAGAACTGGGTCGTCTGTTATGTCCTATAAATGAGGAAGCTATAAAATAAAAATGACTGTTACAAATGCTGTCACGCAACTAAGTACCGTGCGGCTTTCTCTCAAGCATAATTGAAAAAGTCACTGTGGCAATGAGAGAAAGAAAATGTCATGTGAATCAGTATTAATTCAGCATGCAATATGTGAACCACTTCTGACAATGTTAACCCAGTGCAGGCTTCAGCTGAGAACTGGGTCAAGTTATTGAAATATGTCCCCATTCTGCTGTATTTGCATATGTGTGTACGAAGCAGACAGAATAGTCTGACACGAAGTCACTGGTCACTGATCTCAACTTTTTAACTGGGAACTGGAAACTCCACCTTAAGATTTTTCTTCTCCATCAGTTCACAACTTTAAATGTTGTGGGACGTATTTGTTTGTTGCCAAAAACTTCCCTTGTAAATGATTTGCAGGACTTCTCGTCCGTAACAACAAATGCTGGTGGCAAGGAAATTTTTCACCATACCAAAAAGTTAAGAACTGAATAGTCCAAGTACCAGCATGGATTCTGCCTCTTTTAGAAATCTTTTAAGATTGCTTAATGGAAAATGAAAGCTTTAAAAACGGGATCATTTCTCAGAAATCCATTTTTCTGAATATTATGTTTTATGAGTTCACAGTATAAAAACATAGTCTGGCATGCAGCAACTTTTAAACATGCTTTAATAATGGAATAAATCATAATTTGCTATTGGTATAAGAAAATAAGTTATGTAGATAACTTGGATAATTTTCTAATTTAAAAACAACGTATTTTTGGCAGCTGCAATGCACTGTATTTCAATAAAATGTTCTTTTAGTTAATATATGTTTTTCATTAACAGGATTTTAAAAGACCTTATATATTATTCTGGTGTGTGTTCTTTGTTATTTTTGATTTAGAATATTTTTAACCCATCTTTCTGCTATCTCAAGCCCCCAAGGCAGCTAACAAAGCACTTTTAACAGTTCAATATGTGAAGCAGAAAATAAAACACATTGGGTACATTACAACAGGTACCGCTAACATACCGCTAACATACCGCTGCCAGCACAAAACAGAACAAAAAATCTTCAGCTTGCTCTAGAAGGCCTGTTGGGGAAAAAAAGCACCACTCTAACTTTATAGTAGCCAACTTCCAGTTGGGGATTGGAATTCTCCTAGAATTGCCACTGCTGTCCAGACTAAAGAGGTCAGTTCCTGTAATGTATCCAGTCCAGACCGCATGGCCGGCTTGGGCTCCACGGGGTCAGGCACAAACGTTGAGCTTCGCTCCAAGAGACAATGGACTATGCGAATCCTAGCCCGCTCCAATCTCGGCCACTGTAAATAACCTATTGGGAAGTGGTGTGTGTGTGTTTTGGGTGGCGGTTTCTCGGGGAATATAAGCTGGCGTGCGAGCCGGCCAAAGTCCTCTTGTTCCTGATCAAATAAAGTACGCTTGCTGAAATCACTCTCCGTATGCGTACTTTTCACTGGCGACGAGGATGGGATTCATCTCCCTCTGAACAGAGACCACGTTCCGGACATCGCCGTGAGCCGCCGCACCAAATTTGCCACCGCCGCCAGCATCAAGCATCTTCGAGAAGTGTTGCTCACCGCTCCCGAGCTCCGAGCATCACGCCCCTGACCCCAAGAGCAGCACCGCACTGCTCCGCCTCTACGCAATGCCGAGCATCGCGCTGCTGACCCCGAGAGCAGCACCACACCGCTCCAACATCTACGCCGCTCGCTTCCACGTGGAACCCGTAACATGGCTGCCGCATCAGAGAGCCTCCCAGTTTTCAACATCTCCCAACCCTCGCAGTGGGAAACCTGGCTGGAAACTTTTGAGAGCCATTTCACCATCCACGGAGTGGTGGATCCAGGAATAAAAAACGTGTACCTGCTGTGCCACTGCGGGATGGAGACCCATCTCCTGCTTAAGGACTTAATAGCGCCCAAGCTGACCAAAGAAGAGTCGTACAGCTCTTTGGTCAAGGCGCTGACCGATCACCTGGCTCCCAAACCAACGAAGTTTGTGGAGCGCCTGGACTTTTTCGTGAAGGTCCAGGGCTCCGACAAGACCGCCTCAGATTTCCTGCCGGCTCTGTGGCGAGGAGCGACCAGGTGCCCCTTCTCCAACCTAACCGAAACTCTCCTCAACCAGTTCCTCATGGGACTAAGAGAGCTGAAGCTTCAGAGGAAGCTGGTAAGCCATGACGACCTGGACCTGGAGAAGGCAATCCGGGAGGCCACTGCATAAAAAAAGGCCCACCAAGACCGCCGCACCAAGGCAGTCCACCGCACACAAGCGACAGCCAGCTCCGACGCCTTGGACAAGGACGAGGTGCACCAGGTCTGTTGTCAGTCGTCTCAGCCATCTGCCAATGCAGGCAAAGCCTCTTCAACCGCCTCTGCCCTGTGCGCTTGCTGCAGAGAGGGTCACGAGCACCGGTCGTGCCGTTTCCGAAATGCAGTCTGCCGGACCTGCAACAAATCGAGGCACATTTCCCGGGTTTGCCGTTCCAAGGGACAATGCCAGAAGTCATCCGCCCACCAGACCACACCATATCGGCCCACTTCCCGCAATACCAAGTCTGTAACTTGCCCCCCGATGGCCCCAACAAGATGCATGTCACAGTTCTTATAGAGGGATACCCCTGCAGCATGGAGATCGACATAGGGTCGACCTACTCCATTATCTCTGCGAATACGCTCCACATGCTGTGTCCGAAGGGGGGCCCGCCCCTTCAGAAGCCGCGGGGTTTCCTTCAGAAGCCGCGGGTTTCCAGTTAAGGGACTTCAATAAGAACCCCATGGCGGTATTGGGCTGGGGCAAGTCCCGGGTGCAGTTCCAAGACTTTAACGGCCCCTTAGAACTGCTGGTGGTAGATAGGCCTCTCTCCAGTCTGCTGGGACTCTCTTGGTTCAAGGCCCTGGGATTATCTCTGAATGGAATCCACCAGGTCGGGTCACAGGATTTTGGCATGGTGTGCACAGAATTTCCCCGCATTTTTGATGGCACTCTGGGACGCTTCTCTGGGCCTCCCATCTCCCTGGATCTCGACCCGGCGGTGCGGCCCATTTGCGTCAAGGCCAGGCTGCCGCCACTAGCAATGAAGCCTAAAATCGAGGCCGAGCTAGATTGCTTAGTGGAACAAGGGGTTCTGGAACCAGTCACGTTGGCACGGTGGGAGACCCCCATAGTCACCCCGGTGAAGCCCAATGGGGATGTGCGCATTTGTGCAGATTATAAATGCACGCTAAACAAGGCTCTGCAGGCACACGCTTATCAGGTGCCGGTGGTGAGCCACGTGTTGGCGGCTTTGGCGGGGGGCTGGGTCTTCGGCAAGTTGGACTTGGCCCAGGCTCAATGTTCCCTCTAAGCTGTGGAGTTTTGTGATTGAAAATTCTACTTCGTGAGCTACTGGCAATAAAGTTGTGAGTGGGCGATTTGGCTACTGCATAAATTAGTTTGCTCTGGAGCCGTCCTTTCTGAGCGAAGGCAAAAATGTGTGAGCCGGAGGCTAACAAACTGTGAGCTAGCTCACACTAACTCAGCTTAGAGGGAACACTGCCAGGCGTATCAACAACTGCTGGTTGATATCGCCACGTCTGAAGCTCAAACACAACTCACAGGGGGGCGTTGAAGATTCACTGCCTCCAGTTTGGAGTCTCGGTCGTGCCCGGGATTTTTCAATCTTTTATGGATTCTCTCCTGAAAGGCATCCCTGGGGTTCAGCCATTTCTAGACGACGTGCTGATCGTGGCTCCGGATGACTCGTCCTTCGTTGACCGTCTGAGGGCCGTACTACAACGTTTTGACACAGCAGGGCTCAGAGTCAAGCGGGGAAAATGTCTCTTGGGGGTGCCTCGCGTCGAGTTCCTGGGCTTCGCGGTCGATGCCTTGGGTATCCACCCCACTGCAGACAAGGTGACCGCCATCACTCAAGGCGCTGCCTCCAGCGTCCAAGTCC
>NW_015164270.1:219023-245190 GCF_001447785.1 Gekko japonicus
GCGATGGGCCATGCAGACACTCTGAGCTGCCTGCCGCTGCCGGTCTGCGACCCAGATCCTCCTCCCGCCCACCAGATCGCTCTCCTGAAGTCCCTTTCGGATTGGCCAGTCCACGTCGCGGAGGTGGCTCACGGCACCTCCAAGGACAAGGTACTTTGCCGGGTCTTGGACTGGGTGGTGGGGTGGCCCGCGGCCAAAGGAGACCCTGACGTAACGCCCTTTGCTTCTCGGAAGGATGAGCTGTCTGTCCACAGGGGCTGTGTCATGTGGGGAAGTAGGGTGGTCATTCCAAAGCCCCTACGGGAGCGGGGTGCACCTCGGGGTGGTGCGCATGAAAGCCTTGGCCCGGAGCTACGTCTGGTGGCCAGGGATGGCCCGGGACATAGAGGATGTGGTGAAGCGGTGCCAACCTTTCCAAGCGTCCCGGCCCGAGCCTCCCCGAGCCCCGGAACAGGCCTGGGAATCTTCCCACCACCCCTGGTCCCGGTTACACTTGGACTTTGCTGGACCGTTCCAGGGGCAACTTTTCTTTATCCTGGTGGATTCCTTCAGCAAGTGGCTGGAGGTAGTTCCCGTTCCCTCGAAGGCGGTCATCCGGGTGATGTGGCGGATCTTCAGCACCCAAGGAATCCCAGACATGCTGGTCACAGACAACAGGACGGCGTTCACATCCACGGAGTTCCAGGAATTCATGAGTTACTCTGGTATCCGCCACGTCCGGGCGACCCTGTTCCACCCCGCCACCAACGGCCAGGCCGAGCGCATGGTCAGAACCATGAAGGAAGCTCTCCGCCACTTGGACTCCCTGGACTGGGACTATAAACTGGCGGCTTTTCTTTTCTGCCAGCGAACGACGACCGACACCACTACGGGGGGCAGTCCGGCAGAGCTACTTCTAGGTCGCTGCCTGGCAACCCGGTTGGATCGCTTACACCCCGACCGGAGAGGCACCAGGCATGGAGACGCACGAGGCAGCCAGGGGTTTCTTCCCAGAGAATCCCGTGTATGCACCGAACTACACCCGGGGACCAGCCTGGATCCCAGCACGAGTCATACGAGTTAAGGGCCCAAGATCGTATGAGGTCTCGTGTGAAGATGGGCAGATTCTACACCAGCACATCGACCAGCTACGCCGCCAGACGATGCCATTAGACCCCGAGGACTGGGACAAGGCCGAGGCCCTGGAGACCTCACCCTGGACCCAACCACCGGCGGCCGAGCCCTGGCCTCTTCCCTTGATCGAACCCGAGTCACCTCTTCCAGAGACATCGGGGACGCCGGCACCGCCTCCCCCAGCGCCTCTTCCGGCCAGCTCGCCTCCGAGGGCTTCAGGGGTGGAGGCCACAGCAGTTCCCGAACTTCGCCGCTCTACCCACACCAGGAAGTTACCTGCCCACCTGAAGGACTTTGTCTGTGGATGCATTGCGGACCAAGGGGGGAGGGGTGTAATGTATCCAGTCCAGACCGCGTGGCCGGTTTGGGCTCCCCACGGTCAGGCACAAACGTCAAGCTTCGCTCCAAGAGACAATGGACTATCCGGATCCTAGCCCGCTCCAATCAGGGGGCTAGGTTCCTGGCTGAGAGTCTATGGGACTCTCGGCCACTGTAAATAACCTATTGGGAAGTGGGGTGTGTGTGTTTTGGGTGGCGGTTTCTCGGGGAATATAAGCTGGCCTGCGAGCTGGCCAAAGTCATCTTGTTCCTGATCAAATAAAGTACACTTGCTGAAATCACTCTCCGTCTGCGTACTTTTTAGTTCCCCTAGAGGAAATGTCAGTCTGGAAGGGTGGATCCTATGGCATCACATCTTTGCTGAGTTCCTGTCCCTCTTGAAACTACGTTTCCCAGACACCATCATCCCGTGTCTCCAGGAATTTCTCATGCTGGATCTGGCAACCATGTGTCTCACTGCCTGTGGAAGGGAGTTCCAAAGACAGATGGAGGTGTTGAGAAAGTCTTGCTGTGGATCCCAAGCAAGCCCACCTGTGGTCAGGTTGGTTACCCCAGGCACCGTTCATTGATTTCAGAATGTAGGCAGATTGATAATGGGTGGAGCAGGTCCTTCAGGTTAAAATGGAGGAGAGAAGAATGATGTAAGCTGCTTTGGGTCCCCATTGGGGAGAAAGATGGATACATCCATGAAGCAAATAAGTAAATTTTGTTGCATATTTAAAATCAGGGTGGTAGCCTCCAGGTGGGGCCTGGAGATCTCCGGCTTTTACAACTGATCTCCAGCTGACAGATCAGCTCCCCTGGAGAAAATGGCTGCTTTGAAGGGTGGACTCTATGGCCCCTCCCCAAACCTCACCCTCTCCTGGATCCACCCCCAAAGTCTCCAGGTATTTTCTAACCCAGACCTGGCAATATGCATAATTTGTTCCAGACTTGATTGGTTTTAGATGGCATGATAAGGGTGCTGAAGTAATTTGGGGAGTTGTTCGCTTTGAATTCATGTAATAATATTTTAGGCTATTAGCAGATGATCTTGCCCCCTTTCAGTTTAAAAACCAGAAGCAACTTTTCCAGAAGACCCTTGAAACCACTCGTGCAGCTGTATTTCCTTGCCACTCCATCTACGGCACAGCCGCTGTTAAAAGGAACAGAGCAAAGTCTGAGTCCAGTGGCACCTTTAAGACCAACAAAGGTTTATTCAAGGCGTCGTTGAAGAACCTTGAATTAAACTTGGTCGGCCTTAAAGGTGCCACTGGACTCCAACTTTGTTCCGCTGCTTCAGACCAACGCGGCTACTCACCGGATCCTATCTTTTTAAAGGGACGTACTAAACCTAAGGACAAGTGATTGCCCATAGGGAATGCATGAGTGGACAGCGATTGCCCATAGGCAATACATGAATGCCAATAGAGAATGCATGATTGCCCGTAGGGAATAATGAAGAGTAGGTTTGCCCATAGGGGATAATGGAGTACATAATTGCCAATAGAGAATCCATGATTGCCCATAGGGAATAATGGAGAGTAGGCTTGCCCACAGGGGATAGTGCAGTACATAATTGCCAATAGAGAATCCATGATTGCCCATAGGGAATAATGGAGAGTAGGCTTGCCCACAGGGGATAGTGCAGTACATAATTGCCAATAGAGAATCCATGATTGCCCATAGGGAATAATGGAGAGTAGGCTTGCCCACAGGGGATAGTGCAGTACATAATTGCCAATAGAGAATCCATGATTGCCCATAGGGAATAATGGAGAGTAGGCTTGCCCACAGGGGATAGTGCAGTACATAATTGCCAATAGAGAATCCATGATTGCCCATAGGGAATAATGGAGAGTAGGCTTGCCCACAGGGGATAGTGCAGTACATAATTGCCAATAGAGAATCCATGATTGCCCATAGGGAATAATGGAGAGTAGGCTTGCCCACAGGGGATAGTGCAGTACATAATTGCCAATAGAGAATCCATGATTGCCCATAGGGAATAATGGAGAGTAGGCTTGCCCACAGGGGATAGTGCAGTACATAATTGCCAATAGAGAATCCATAACTGCCCATAGGGAATAATGGAGTACATGATTGCCAATAGAGAATCCATAATGCCAATAAAGAATCCATGCCTGCCCATAAGGAATAATGGAGAGGAAACTTGCCAATAGAGGATAATGGCGTACATAATCGGAATGACATCACACGCGAGAGGTGGAATTTGCCCGCATGAGTCCAAGGCCACCACCCCGGGACTTAGGGAGGTGGGGTAACATTTCGCCCCTCCCCCCGCAGCCATTGCAGCCCCTGCGGACATAACTTTTTAAAGAGCCCCTACCGAGTGCTGGGGAAGCCGGAATGGCATCACACGTGAGAGGTGGAATTTGCCCGCATGAGTCCAAGGCCACCACCCCGGGGCTCAGGGAGGCAGGGGAACGTTTCGCCCCTCTCCCCGCCGCCGTTGCAGCTGTGGCGGCAGCCATAACTTTTTAAAGAGCCCCTAACGAGAGCTGGGGGAGCCGGAATGACCTCTTGTGACATCACACGCGAGAGGTGGAATTTGCCCGCACAAGTCCAAGGCCACCACCCCGGGACTCAGAGAGGCAGGGTAACGTTTTGCCCCTCCCCCCACGGCCATTGCAGCCGCTGCGGACAGCGGCAGCAGCCATAACTTTTTAAAGAGCCCCTAACGAGAGCTGGGGGAGCCGGAATGACTTCTCACAACATCACACGCTAGAGGTGGAATTTGCCCGCAGGAGTCCAAGGCCACCACCCCGGGGCTCAGGGAGGCAGGGTAATGTTTCGCCCCTCCCCTCATGGCCGTTGCAGCTGCCACCATTGGCCATAACTTTTTAAAGAGCCCCTAAGGAGAGCTGTGGGAGCCGGAATGACCTCTGGGCAATATTGCCTTTGGGCAATCATGGATTCTCTGTTGGCAATTATGTCCCTTTAAGCAATCATGGATTCTCTATTGGCAATTATGTACTCCATTATCCCCTATGGGCAAGCGTCCTCTCCTTTATTCCCTACTAGGAAAAAGCCCCGTTGTGGAAATAAATACAACGGCCTCTAGAAAGAGGATCTGGGCGGGTGCCTCGGCCTTGGACACTCAGTGTCAATTTGCTGTGGCGACCTCACCAGGGTATAATGACACAAGTCTACCATGTTCTCCAGAGGAACTGATCTCTGCTACCTTAAGAACAGTTGTAATTTTGAGTGATCTCCAGCTTTCACCTGCAGATTGGCACCGATGGTTCCCCAGAAGGGACTCATTGGTTTGGAGGGTGGAGTCTATGGCTTTGTACCTGTCCAAGGTCCCACGCCTCCTGAAAACTCACCCTCTACAGGCTCCATCCCTCACATTTCCAGGAATTTCCCACCTGGAGTTGGCAACCCTATCTTCTTCCCAGCCAATCATCAACCTACCTTTATTTCCCCCTCACTCTTCAGCTTTCCACCCCCTACACACCTGCAGCCTCTCCCCTGCTCTGAAGCCCTGACTGCTAGGTCACATTGGCTGTCATACCGGGCAACCTCAGCAGCATATAAGAATACAGAGCCCACCATTTTCTCCAGGGGAACGGATCTCTGCCATCTGGAAAGCAGTTGTAATTATAAGTGATCTCCAGCCCTCACCTGGAGATTGGACACATTTTACCTCAGAACAGCAAAACTGTTTAGAATGTTAAGAGGCAAAAGCCAATCAAGTCGCATATGCAAACGACCTCTGTGTTCTGAGGCAGAGGCCAATGAGGCTGCATATGCAAATAACCTCTGTGTTCTGACTGGCTATGGGGGGGGAGAGGATTAGCAAAATGTTTAGAATGTTGGAGGCAGGACTCAGGCAAAGCAGCCAGTGGATAGGGAGACCCTCTGAATTACAGAACAGAGAGCGAACTGATTTTGGAGCGTGTGGAATGTAATGTTCTAGAGAAGTGCCACCACCATTCGGCATGGGCAATCATGGATTCTCTATTGGCCTTATGGATTCTCTATTGGCAATTATATACTGCACTATCCCCTCTGGGCAAGCCTACTCTCCATTATTCTCTATAGGCACTTATGTATTCCTTATGGGCAATCGCTCTCATTAGTTTTAGTATGTCCCCTTTTTAAAGGCTGTTTTGTGGCTAGCTAGACCACACTTTGTTCATTCTGAACTGCACTAAAGGGGAGATTCGGAACAGCGCGGAAAAGCAAAGGGATTGGCCGCTGCAGATTAGGAGCCGGCGGGAAACACCGTGGATTGGGGCTGACCAATCTTTATCACAATGCAGCCTTATTAATATGCAAATGTCCTGACCCTTAAGAGGGTTGGGAGGGGCGGAGGCTGGCGGATCCCAGCTGTAGATGCATAAACTCTGCCGTCTTCACTTGTGGGCCTGTCTTTTCAATTGCTACAGGGGCTCACCACGTCGCAGAAGGAATAATGCATTTCGCAAAGTGGCTCCTGACACTTTTTTAAACTGGTAGCGGGGGTGAGGGGGAATAGCCTTTCCCATAAAATAAGGGAAGGGATGATCAGTGCAACCCGGGCAGGCGTCTCTGTAAAGTGGAAAGCATTTTTGTCGGGCGGAAGAAAATAAAGCTTTCGGGGCGCAGATACGTGCCCGTTTCTAGACGAAAATGTGGGTCCTTTCTCTTTTCTTTTGCCTTCAAGCGGCGGCAGCTCGCAGGAGGGAAAAGTGGAGTGGAAATCGGCGCTCAGGAGGCTTTCTAAGATTCAGGAAGGCTGCTCTGCGGCTCATTCCAACGGCTGGCGCCGTGGCTTAGTTGGTTAAAGCGCCTGTCTAGTAAACAGGAGATCCTGGGTTCGAATCCCAGCGGTGCCTGCGGAAGAGTTGGTTCCCTTTTGCGTCGAGAAGTGGGTGTTATTTTGTGCCCACCCTGCAGTCTTTCCTGGGGCAGAGCAACAATTGCTTTTCGCTCGCAGAGTCGCCCCCGCCCCCCGCCCGGGCTCAAGGTGCCGACAGCGGCTTCGGGTGTGTCCTAGAGACATGTGCAGTTTCCCAGGCAAAGGTGCTTTACTGCAGCCCTCAGTTGAATCTTCTTTAAAATATTTTATTAATTACAAAAATCAAACAAAAAATATACAACAATGGTGGCAAGCCTGCACATATGCATCCATAAAACGTTTCCAACTATTTAAAAATATTTGAGCCACCTGCTCAGTCTTTCTTTGGGGTTCAATCCTCCGGTAGACCCTTTGCAATTTTCCAGCCTATATTGTCAGTGCACCTGTTATGTACTGCCAAGAAAAGAACATGTTTACGACTGAATTGTGTCTATTTTATCTGTGTTTTTATATGCATTTTATGCCAGCTCATATAATAGAGCTTCTTTAATACTAAAAATGTTGTTCTCCAGTATTATGGCTGGCACAAAAATGAAGATAAGCTATATACATTTTCTTTATTGAGGGGAGCATAAAGAAATTTAGCCTCTACCTGTCCTGGCAACATTCTTATTTTCTGGATGTTTCATTTCTGCTACTCATAATGGCAAAGATGATGTTGAGATACTCATTTCATTTGTATGTAAGAGATTTTGAAAAGCCATGGTGCCTTGGCACTTTTTTTGCAGGTTTTGCTAAACATTAAAATATGCCTCATTTTACTCCTTAGTTTTACAAAATACTGATTATTTAACCTGTTCTGGCTTTGCTGGGGAAGGAACATCCATGTTGTCATATCTGTGATATGCCAGTTTGTGAAACAGCTGTTTTAGAATTCACCAAGAAAGAAGATTGCATACCCCAAAGTTTGGATTTCTCAGCCATGGTGGGTATTAATCAGTTTAGCAAAACAAAGGTGGTTGTGTTATCACCAGTTACTGCTACTGCAAATGGTCAGAGTATTTATTTATTTAATTTTATTTATACCCCGCCCTCGCCGCATTTGCGGGCTCAGGGCGGCTTACAGCAGTATGGCACTCAGTGCGATAAAACAACAATAAAACAATTTAAAACACTTAATACATGGGCCACACCCAAGGATCCCGCGTGACTCAAAACCCTCTCTCCCTATTGCACAGCCCTTTCATCCCAGGAGAGGTTGCTGTGGCCTCCTGATGTTGTTAGCCACATTGGCTTCCGGCGGTGCTGTAGCCAGGCCACATTGGTGGTAGTGGTGGCGGCGGCGGCTCCTATTCAAAAGCCTGGCGGAAGAGCTCCGTCTTGCAGGCCCTGCGGAACTGCAACAGGTCCCGCAGGGCCCTGATCTCTTCTGGGAGCTCATTCCACCAGATAGGAGCCGCCACCAAGAAGGACCTGGCCCTAGTGGCAACAAGCCTGGCCTCTTTCGGGCCCGGGATCGCGAGGCGGTGTAGCGACCCCGACCGAAGTGCTCTCTGGGATCTATGTGGGCAAGGTGGTCCCTTAGGTATGCTGGACCCTGGCATACCTAAGGGACCGCCTTGCCCCACATCAATTATATTTGAATTTTGCATAATCATGACGTAACCATGTAGTTCTTGCATGTCACGCTGCTCTGATACTGTTACATGCTACTCACATACACACACACACACACATCATACATTAGGTTGAGCATGGCAATGCATTTGTGACTTAGTCAGGAAAATAATGTATCCAAGAAGGTTATACTGAGTTCAGTGCAATATTCCAATAGCCTTTCCTGGCTGCTATGGAAGAAAATTATTAAGGGTTTGTTGTTTTTACTCTCCAAGGGAATCTAGCCAAGGTGTATTATGCATGGAGTGATCCTACTGCATTCCCACGATAATCCTGATAAATCGATTAGGCTGAGAGAGAACGATAGTATCCTGTCTGTGCAGGCCTTGACAGGTTGGCTCGTCACTTGAGCTGAACATTTGAGCAAGCCTTTGAACCAGATGATGGAAAATGCTTCCAGTCCGCAGTTGAATAATGGCAACCCATAAGGTCTTCAAGACAACAGACTTCAGGGGTGGTTTACCATTGCCTGCCTCTGCATAGCAACTCTGGGCTTCCTTTGTGGTCTTCCATCTTAATCAGGCCCAACCCTGATTAGCTCCTGAAGTCTGATGAGGATCAGGCCAGCCCAGGCCATCTAGAAAAAGTCAATTGGCCCAGGGTCTTCTCAAATCAAATCCAACACTATCCATTTGCAATACTAGGACAGTGGGTATTTGGGGGCAGCGGTGGTCATAAGTGGTGAGATCATCTGTGCACACAGTTCTGTGCATTATAAACTCCTAAATGGTACCTATTTTCATTCATTTTAGAATCTGGTAGGAACGCTAATGAATGAGATTGCTTTCTTGAAGTACACCATTCACAGAGAGCTGCAAAGGAAAATGTGGGCACTGCAGCAAACAAGGAGATGTAATTGTTTCCAACTGCATGCATTATTGCACTTTCAGTAGACCTATTCCCATTGGAAAGGACGTTTAAAGCTGGTACGTTTTTAGCTCTTAGATGCAAGAATCTCCTTTTTTTAATGGATAGGATATCTCTGAAATCTTGTTAGAACATGCCCAAATCGATTCAGATATAGGAAGGCTATCTTTCTCAAAGGGCCAGACCACTTTAGCAAGGCCCTTCTGTATAGACATTCAGTCTTCAAAAATGCATTTTTTGTTTTGTTTAATCCAGGTAAAGAATTCCTCAACTGCTAAGAAACCTGTGGTTGTTCTGAGTGCTAGTAGCGGTGATTATGATAACCATGCAAAATGTGGGAGGTTGCTTTTGAGAAGTCCACAGGTATCTCATGAAGAATAATACGGACACTTTAAGCTCTTTGCCCTCCTACAGATCACCTTCACAGAAGTATTGTTCACTGTTCAAGTTTTGTAAAGCAAATCGCTGTTTCGGCATATTAAGGACGGCTTTGCAAGCATTTTCCAAGTGGACTTTAATTTCCTTTGCCAAGGAGCCAGAGATCAATTGCCTGTGAATATGCACCAAGAACAAAGAGAGAGAAACATAGGATAGAAATTGCTGCTAATAGTTATTGTATTTGGCTGAATGAAACAGTGTGCAATTTCAAGGACTCCTTTGAAGTCAGATTGTGTATGGGCATGCCACTTAAGAATACAAAGCGCTCAGGAGTGTTTACATAGAGCTGAGTGGCTTCTCAGAAAAAAAAATTGCAGAAAAATGTCAAAACTGAAATATTGCGGTGTGATAATGCAGAAAACGTTGGGGCACAATCCACCATCTAGTTCCTAAAATAGACAGAACTGCATAGGAGGGAAATGCATGCTATAAATAGAGTCACAAAGAGTTCAGGAACTGAGGTTATCATTGTGACTATTATTCATACATCATCTGTATACCTAGTGCTTTACTGCATCAAAAAGATCCCTTGCCCCAAGAACATTACAATTTTATACTACAAGTATTAACAACCTACAAAACAATATATTGCACTGCTCTGATAGTGGCATTTTTAACTGCATTTTGCATGGAACATATAACTTGCTTGAACATCAGCTCCTGTGGGAATGTATCATCTTGAAAGAATGCAGTGGCCCCTGCCACACGGGGGGGGGGGGGGCACCGGCAAAGTGCGGCTTTTTAAAGCCGCCCCAAAAGAGACACGTGGAGGCGGGGTCACAAAGATCCCCATCACATAGATCCCCTTAGCCACCGCGCAGTGCCTCCCCGGCACAATCAGATGCCAGGGGGAAGCCACTGAAGGAAGAGCGCGGTGTGCACATGCGCAGTTCAACCAGGAGCCTGGATCCCATGGCTGCGCTTGATGCGGCGTTCCAGGTAAGTCCTCCTCTGTGGGTGGGTTTGCAGTGGGTTTTCCAACTTTAGGGGCGGATCGGGGATGGGTGTGCGCTGCTTCCCAGATGTTGCGGTGAGATCGCGCCGGTTTGCTGCACCCCCCATCCGTCCCTCTCCCGGGCCAAAACCTTCCGTGTGACCGGGGCCAGTGTTTGCAACAACCTGGTGCCAAAGCCCTTCTCAATGGATATAAGCACTATTTCTGATCCTGAAAAAGTCCAGGAACATTGCCAGGCTATCGAAAGAAGACCATAGGGAAGAGTGGCAGAGCATCTGCTTGGCATGCAGAGGGTCCCAGGTTCAATCCCTGGCATCTTCAGTTGAAAGGATCAGGTAGGACGTAATGTGAAAGACCTTTGCCTGAGACCCTGGAGAGCTGCTGCCCGTCTGAGTAGACAATACGGACTTTGATGGACTAAGGGTCTCATTCAGTATAAGGCAGTTTCATGTATTCATGTGTGTTCATGTGTTGTATTGTTCATCACTAATGATGTTACAGGTACTGTCCAATCCCCGCTATGCGCAACCACATTCAGTGCGGCAGCAGTTAATGGGGGAAAAGATAAGCTGCGGGGCACTAACTGATCCTTGGTTGTTCACCCAGGATGCGTGAGCAATGGAGTGGCAGCAGCAGCAAAGGGCAGGGCAGCCATGCCAACGCTTGCCTTCCTGTCCCCTTGTTCATCTACTAAGGAATCAGATCATCACTCCTCATGCTGGCTCTCTTCTCTGTGGTAATGGAAGAGGAAAAGGCGATAGAGGGCAAGGGAACCAACAGACATGAGTCTTTCCCATCCAACAGTGTCTTGTTGAAGGGCCTCCCCAAAAATCTGGCAGTTTTACATATCTATCCATCCACTCAGTCATCCATCTGTCTGCCTGTCTATCCGTCCATCCATTCATCCAAAGCCTTTTTTTGTGACTCAGGGGTTTGGTTTCTACCAAAGCTTACATAGCACTGAGGGAGAAAGGATTTATAATAAAACCAATTAAATTGTATTTATTCTATTAACTATTAAAGGGATGAAAACGGACCGAGAAAGCAATAAATACAGCCTCTTTAAAGTAGATCAGAGCCACTTCATATTGTCATATTACCGGTCTTGAAACAGGCTAATCATAATTGCAATTTAACTGCAAAATAAATCAGCTGTCAGAATAAATAATAGCAGGGAAGCAGTGAGGTTTGGTGCTTGGCTCATGCCTTTTTTTTTTGTCACTGGTGTAAATGACCTTCTGAGGCTCTCTGAGTGATATGAAAGGGTTCTGAAGAGCAAGAGATGACAGGCCAAGATGTGTTATTAAGCTGGGGAGAAGAATATTTAGAAAACTTGCTCCAAATGCCTCTGGTACTATTGCCTACGGAGGCATGCATGCATAACCTAGAATGGTGGTAGCACAGCATGTACACTCCACAGGGCACTATAACCAACACTGTGTTATCCCAAGGGAGTTGTCTTCAGGGTTAGTGGCTCTGGGTTGGGAAATACCTAGAGATTTTGGGGGTGGAGCCTGAGGAGGTCAGGGTTTGGGGAGGGGAGGGGCTTAAATGGGGTATAATACTATGGAGTCCAGCTTTCAAAGCAGCCATTTTCTCCAAGTGAACTGATCTCTTGTTTACTGGAGATCAGTTGTAATAGCAGGAGATCTCCAGCCATTACCTGGAGGTTGGCAATCCTATTAGTGTGACACACACACACCCAGACATGTTTCCTGGTACCCACTTGCTTCGTGAGTCTTAGGTGTAAACCCGCAGTGTCTTGAATGAAAAAGAAAAATCAAACAATCATAGGGCTGCCAAATCGTTTTTACCTCGCGGCGGGGGGCTCCCGTTCGGTGTCCTGAGCGCGTGTCCTGAAAAATCTATGTTTTCCCCTCAAATGGCTGTGGCCCCGCCCCCAGCGTGCCCGGCGTCATCACGTCACATCCGGCTGATGTGGACGCCGGGGTGGGGTTTCCCCCAGGGCCCGATTCCACAGCGGCGGAAATCGGGCCTCCAAAGCGGGGGGAAATCCGCCCCCCGGGGGGATTTGGCAGCCCTAAACAATCAGACCTTCTGGTCCTTCTCTAGCAGCTGACTAGGAAAACGCTGAGCTCATCCTGGGCAAGGTGTGTCAGAGCCGTGCGCCTTGCAACCAACTCACATTCTTATATCTTAGGACTTGGCAAACCCTTCCCCTTTCTTTGGAAACTGAAACCAAACAGTGTCTCTTCTCCAAGGCAGAGACTATCCCATCCCTTGTAGAAGCCATGTTGAAGTTTGCTGCACCCCAGTATGGCAGCTGCTTTGTGGTTCTATTGAGTAGTGGGTTGCCGCATGGATGGACGACAGACAATGACGTAGTGCATAGCACGCTTTATTGGTACACAACAAGAACGAAGAACAACGGCCGGCAGGCCAACTATATACATATCCAGGGGCACACCCCTGGGTCCCATTGGCGGGTTTGAATCTCCCGCCACGGTCCCATTGGTTCCCCCAGTGGAGGGACTAGGATCCTAGTCCCCATTGTTATTCCCGCTTCAAGCTCAGGGTGTTCACTGGCCCCCAGTGGGGGTCAGCGTACACAACAGGTTCGCTGCACCCTCCTATGGCAGCCATTTTGAGATAGGTCCCACTGCTATGTAGGCTTGCCAAGTCCCCCCGGGGGGCGGGGAAACCCCCGCCCCAGAGGCCTGTTCCCCACCGCTGGGGGATCAGGTTTTCCCTCGGATGGTCGTGGGCCCGCCCCCAGCGTGCCCGGCGTGGTCGCGTCACTTCCGGGTGACGGGGTTGCGGCAGTCCATTAACAAGCCGGGAGCCCCCTGCTCCAGCAGCAGGTAAGACTTGGCAACCCTACTGCTATGGCAGTCGTTTCGTGGTGGTGTCTGCTATATTTTCTCAAAATTCCAGTTCACAGGCTCAACAAATTTGGGGGGCCCTGATTTAGAGTTGCCAGGTCCCCTCTGGCCACTGGCAGGGGATGGGGGGGGTAGGGTTGCTAGATCCAGGATGAAAATCTCCGGGAGATTTGGAGATGGGATGTGGGGAGGACAGGGACCTCAGTGGGGTACAATGCCATAGAGTCCACCTTCCAAAGTGTTATGTACTGGTGGAGCTTGAGTCTGAGCAAGGCTCCAAAAGCCTTCAAGACTATTGGTTGTGTTACTGGTAACAACCAATCATATTTGTTGACTATAACCCAATAACTGCACTGTCATTAGTTACCTTGTATATAGTTCATGCTAATGAAGGATTCTGGCTGCCTGCTTGGTATTGGTTGTTGCTTAAAGTGGGTGTGGTTTTTACAAGTATAAATTGGCTCCTGTTGAGCCTGTGTCTTTGGTTTGAAAGTTCAGTGAAGAAGCTTGTTATGAAAAGAGCTGCCTTGTCTCAATACTTAATACGAAGTATCCATTTTCTCCACGGGAACTGATCTCTTTACTCTGGAGATGAGCTATAATTCCTGGGGATCCACAGGTCCCACCTGGAGGCTGGAATCTCTATGGCAGTGAGGCATTAATGGCCAAACTAGGTCAAGTGGAAAGAGGCCCATGATGGTTGAATCTGCCATAGCTTTGTTCAAAGTTCAAAGCAGGTGTGGGTGGCAAATTGGAGATCAGGTCAGAGAAATGGTATGTGGGTAGAGTTGCCAACCTCCAGGTGGCGCCTGGATATTTCCCACTATTACAGCTGTTCTCCAGACAACCAGTATCAGTTATCCTGGAGAAAATGGCTACTTTGGAGGGTGGACTTCTATAGCATCAGAGGTCATTTTGGGGGGATCGCGGGGGATCGCAGTTCCCTCGGGTGAGGTATGGGTGAACGGGGCACTTGACAAAGCCCCGCCCCCCGCTTCCGGCCACCCCGCTTCCGGCCCTCATGGCAGCCGGGACCGTTGGGGGCGGGGTGTGTGGCCTTATGACACACTTCTGGTGATGTCAGGGGGTGTGGCCTTATGACACACTTCCGGTGATGACAGGGGGTGTGAGTTATGCTAATGAGTTCCCCTAGCTCTTTTTCTACGAAACGACCCCTGTATAGCATTATACCCTGCTGAGGTCCCTCCCCTCCCCAACCCAACCCCCTCCCCCCCTGACAGCAACCCTACATGTGAGGAAAGTGGTGTTTAACCATTTCACCTGGAGCTAAATGACTCTTCCTGAACCTGCCTGGGGGGTGGAAATAAAGATTTCTCCCCCAAGAGGGCAGGTGTTTTTAAGTTCAAGAAAACAGTGCAGGGAGAAAGGGTTAATGTTCATTTTTCTCACCCTGCAGCCTGATTCTGCCCACTTACCCACATCCTCTCTGGCTGCTTTGAATTTAAAAGGGAGGGGGGCATCCGACCTATCATGAACCTCCCACTGTCTTGTTGAACAGGGACCTACATTTCGTGTAGAAACCAGAGTGGGTTGCTAAGTTAATCAGCCTCATGAGTGGGGGAGAGAACAGGAATGTGTCTGAGAGGCCTGAACTCTGGTGTGTATGACTGTTTTGCTTGTGGTGTGTGTCACACATTATTTTTGTTCTCTTTTCTGGCAGCTGCTTCCGGCTTGTGATAAACAAGGGCTTTTGACTCCCTTGCCATAAGGAGAATCTGCCGTTTTGCATGACACTGCAAACCTCTCAAAAGCTTGGCTAGCAGGATGAGACCCAAAATGTGCCACTGAAGGATCCAAATGACTCGTACAAAGCATTCGCCACCAACTAGGCATAGCCAAGAATCAAAGCCTTCAGTAACTTTATGGTAATTAGCTCCTGGGTAACCTATACTAATGGTTATCCAGCTGTGACCCAGTGACTTCAGGTCACTCAGGAATCTAAACGGACCAGCAAAATGTACAGTGATGAGCTTAACAATAATGTGCTTTTTACAAGTAGTTAAATGATTGATCCGTGCTGCCTTGCTGGCAATTAATGAAGGCTTCTGAAACCTTTCAAGAGAGAAATGATTTCCCCCCCTAAGCAATTGCCCTAAAATAATTGCTAATCTAAATGTGGTCTGCTGTCATAGAGATGTTTGGCTTGGTGGTGGAACAAAAAGAGATGGTTGGGTTCCAGTCTGTCTGATCCAGAGCCCCTTCTCCTTAATTCTAGCTACGTATTTTATTGATGACAGGAATAAACTCCTTGCTCACCTAGAGATTTTTTAATGCAACGGAACATTCAAAGCTGGAATAAATCACCTGCAATCCAAAAGGGTACATTGTGTTTCTACCACCTCATTCTCTGGATGTGTGTAAACCAAGACTCACACATTGACTTCACAGAATGGATTTTTACATATGGCAGGCTTTTCTAATACAGTAGTCAGTGATGGTATCAGGGGTCATTTTGTAGAAAAAGAGGTGCAGGAACTCATTAGCATAATGCATTAGCATAACTTGTTTGCATATGCCACACACCCCTGACATCACCGGAAGTGTGTCAGAAGGCAACACCCACTGCTCAGGCTCCACTGGACTGTTTTGGATTGCTAGCTATTGTGTGTGTGGGGGAAATGTGCAGATCTGCCCTCGCAGAGGAGGGAGAGCTCATACCTGAATAAAACTTGGTCTTAAAGGTGCCACTGGATTGTTTTAGATTGCTAGCTGTCGGGGGGGGGAAACGTGCAGATCTGTCCTCTCAGAGGAGGGAGAGCTTGTACCTGAATAAAACTTGGTCTTAAAGGTGCCACTGGACTGTTTTGGACCGGGGGACCGGGGGGTGGGGCTCTGCAGCTTCCCTGGCTGCTTCTTGCTCTGACTGAGGGCTGCTGGGAGCAGGGGGTGGGGCTTGTTGCATGTGCCCACGCCCTGGGCTCTTTACTGCCGGAGCTCCGCTCCTGTGCGCTCCTGCAGGAAATGACCCCTGGATGGTATAGAAATACCTGTAAACATACAATGATCAAACCTTGTTTGCTGTTCACAGCTTAAAATATATTTGTTATTTCATATTTGTCCTTTATATCCAAAATGTAATATATGCTAACTTTCCCCAAGATACAGATTTAATGAGAAAAAAGAGGAAAGTTATGAAAAAACACCCTCATGAATCCTGGGGAAATTAATTCAATAAGAGTTTTAAGCTGGTATGAACTCCACCAAAATTAGTTATAGGCGTTGAAGTGGAAAGTCTCATAAAACAATGAAGAAGGAATTCATATCTGCACATGAAAATTATCTAGCACTACAGTCCTAAATAGACTTGTATCCTTGTAAGCCCATTGACTTCATTAGACTTTGAAGGATGTAATTCTGTTTAGGATTGCATTGAAAATTACTATCTTTCATAATATCCTGCTGTAATCTCTAATTTTTATTGCCACAACCCTGTTGTTTTATTTTGCTGAACGTTTTCTTTTTATGACTTGGGTAGAAGAAATTGTACTGCTGAGGGTTAGCACTTTTAACTGTAAAAATGCTAGTCACAAAAACAGGAATGTATTTCTAGCAACACTGTCAAAGACTTTAATAGATTTCCAAGCCTCTGGTCCATTTAAGTATTTTGAGTATCATCTCATGTTGCTTCAAAAGGGCTGTGAACAACGATATTTTAAACTATATGAACAGAAAATTCCTGAAGGGAGCAATTGTGGAGATGTGCATGTGTCTTTCTTATGTGACCACAAAGTATACACTCCACGTACACCACTCTGAGTTCTCCCATATACTACAGAAGTTCATACAATCTGGATATTCTAGGACTGGTCCCAAGTAAATTCTCCCATTTTTCATGCACTGCAGCTACTAAGGAATATTTTGAATTATTCATAACACACTGTAGGACAATTATATTCTTCTAATAGATGTTCAACCAAAAGAAAAATGCCCTCTTTGTTTTTAAATTAGCTCAAGGCCGGCTATGGCAGAGAAAATCAATACAGCATATCGTGGGTGCAGTAGAGCCTTCTTGCAAAATGTAATTGGGGTGGGGTTAGAGATCTTTGGTACAAGATTGGGGGTGCTCCATGTATATCCCAGTTTTATTTTGAGAAATGCTTTAAGGTATATAAATCCTGCTTGCCCTTCAGTGTTTACCAAGCTGTCCTTGGACACTCTAACAAGTCCAGAGGACTATTCTTTCATGTTATATCCGTGTGTGTGTGTGTGTGTTAATTGTTGTGAAATTGCTTCCAACCTATAGTGACCCTGCGAATTAATGACCTCCAAAATGTCCTTTCCTAAACACAGTTGCTCAGGTCTTGCATACTGAGGGCGGTGGCTTCCTTGATTGAGTCAATCCATCTCATGTTGGGTCTTCCTCTTTGCCTACTCTCTCCTAGTGTTATTGTCTTTTCCAGTGACCCTTGTCTTCTCATAATGTGACCCAAGTACAATAGTCTCAGTTTTAGCTTCTAGGATGGGTTCGGGCGATTTGATCTAGAACCCATTTATTTATTTTATTTATTTATTATATTTATACCCCGCCCAACCCGCAAGCAGGCCTGTGTACATACTACCTTTCAGGCCACCTCAGACACACTTCACAAGTTTTATCTTTTTTGGTGGTCCACAGTATCTGTAGAACTCTCCTCCAAAACCACATTTCAAATTAATCAACTTTCTTCCTGTCAGCTTTCTTCATTGCCCACCTTTCACACCCATACATAGTAATGGGGAATACTATGGTATGAATTACCTTGAGTTTGGTCGTCAGCGACACACACATCCTTACCTTTAGGGACCTTTTCTAGCTTCTTCATGGCTGCCCTTCCCAATCTCAATCTCCTTCTGATTTCTTGGTTTCCGTCTCCCTTTTGGTTGATGATGGAGCCACGGGATAGAACATCTTTAACCCATACTCATGTTAAAAACTGTAATGCAGGAAAGATATGTAGAAATGGTGCATAATTTTGGAGGCCTGTGTACATACCACCTTTCAGGCCACCTCAGACACACTTCACAAGTTTTTGAAGTGTTTTACCTGCCCTACCGTGCATGGAATTAAGAACAGCATATCTTCTCAATGGCGGCTAATAAAATAAAAACCTTATCGCTAGCATTTAAAACTCTTACTAAAAGAATACCAGCGTGAAGGCCATTCTGAATTCTATTAATACAATATTAAATGAAGTGCAACCCACACAGTATTGCCCATCTTAATTCTGGCTGTATGTGGCATAGATGGTGTGAACAGATTTGAGCCTTATTCCTTCCTTTCTGCAAGACATGTATGCTTTTTCATGATTAGTAATTAATGCACCTCAATACGGTTGCCATCTGTAAAAATAAAACATTTGAACACTTAGTAGCTGATCTGTGCGTGAAAATGTCCTTCGACTGCAAGTTGCTTCCATGTGGGAAACTGCATTATCCTGTGTGTAGTTCATCCATTAAGATAAATGTACCACTGTCTTAATTCACTGCATGGGATGTGTATTTGGAATGCATGTGGCAAAATAAACACATTAAGCATGCATGAGAAACTGCATGTAGAATCTTAGAGGGCAATATTAAGCACGTCTACTCAGGTCTACTCAGAATTCTGCTCAGGTCTATTCAGTGGGGCTTACTTCCAGGAAAGCGTTCTTAGGACTGCACTGTTAGACTCACCCCATTAAGCTGACTGGCAGTAAGTTCATAATTGACCGAAGTCATCATGTTTTCCACACGTATAATTAATGTGAAACTCACTGCCACAAGATGGGACAATGGCCATTACACTTAGGTGATTTCTAAACTGAATTGTACCCTTCTAAGTATAAGCTGCGGTGGCTCAAGTGGTTAAGACGCTGAACTGCAGGCTGTGGAAGGTCAGTAGTTCAGCAGTTTGAGACCCGGGTGCCGCAAGACGGAGTGAGCTCCCGTCTCTAGTTCCAGCTCCTGCCAACCTAGCAGTTCGAAAGCAAGAAATTGCAAGTAGATAAATAGGTACCACTTTAGTGGGAAGGTAACAGCGTTCCATGTGCCTTGGTGTTTAGTCATGCCGGCCACATGACCACGGAAACGTCTTCGGACAGCGCTGGCTCTTCGGCTTTGAAACGGAGATGAGCACCGCAACCCTAGAGTCGGATTCGACTGGCTTTCGAGCAAGGGAACCTTTACCTTTACCTTTAAGTATATTTATGTCAACATATTGATAGGAGATAAGGCTATTAGCAGCTATTAGCCATGAGAGTTAAATTGAATGTCTTTGTATAGAAGCAGAATCTTTGGCTAGCCAGAATTAGATGCTGGAGTCAAAGAGTGGAGAAAGACTATCGTGCTTGGTTGTGGTCTCTGTTGAACTGCTGTTGGAAACAGGGTGCTGTATTAAAAACAGATCAAAGTTGTGCCAGCAAGACATTCCTAATGTTCTTACATTGTTCTAATGTTCTTAAACTGACCTTATGTGAACCGATGCAGACTAGAGTGTGAGAAATGTTCAGGTCATAAGTGTTTTTGTCTCATAAATAATTTAGCAACATGAATTGATTCTGCAAAAATCGATATACAAGTGATTACAATATTTCAGTTGTGTTTTCCAGTGAGCAAAATAAAGCTCTAGTAGATAGCAGGGTCATTAATAATTTCTTTTAAAGGAAAGATTTAAAAAATAGAAAAGAATAAATAATGAAGATGAATGGGTTAATTGATGGAGAATCTATCTTTCTCTAGGTATTTTGTATTATTACTGCTAGGGGCCATAATTTAAAGATTACTGCTCAAAAATCCAGGCAAGCAATGATTTTACAATCATAGGCTCATAAAATGTTTGAGAATTGGCTGATTAGATTAGGCAGTGCATGTGCTGAAATGAAGCAGCATGTGATTTATTACGCTATTGCAAAAATGTACTACAATACACACTTTCAAAGAAGCAGAATAGTCTGCAATATGTAGCTTTTGGAGTGGTGATATCCCTTTCAAAAACAAGATAAAAAACAAGGAACATCACGCTTGGAAGAGAAGATGGGGAAGCTGTGGGCGAGCTTTCAGCCAGTGATTAATTTATTGCTTTTAAAGAGATGCTGCCAAGTATAACCCTGACTGGTCTGAGGAAGCCCCTTTTCACCTCACTGTCATATTAGATGCCTTTGGCTGGCAGCGTGAGGTTATTCTGCACTATTTATCTTTATCCGGGATTTTAACTGAAGAGTTCTATCTTTTAAAAGCTGTTTTAATGCTTCTAACCTAAGGGCCTCTTTCTTGGATAGCATTTGGTCACTTAATGTTGGCTTGTTTTAATATTGATCATTTTATGGTGGTTGTTTTTTTGATTTGATCATACTTTATAAAATAGCAACCCTCTGTGTCGCTATGAGTCAGTATCTGGAAAGGCAGCATTTATATTTTACAAATAAATAAGCCAAATGAGGAAGGTCACTCTGTACATGGTTAAAGGCTAACCAGATTTTTAACAAATTACTTCATAGGAGTGAGCTTTGGTAGTAATAATAATCATAAATAATAAAAGCAGTAGCAGCAGTTCCTGGATGTCAGCCTTAGGTCAAGTCAAGCCCCCCAGAAGTGCTCATGGAGGCGTCCTCAAGCCATAAATGATTTCATTTTTTCTTTGAAGCTGTTTTTATGGTCTACTTCTAGCCCAAGAGCCTGCTTTATAGATATAATCTTAGGCTGCTTAATGTTGGCTTGTTTTAATACTGATAACTTTATGGTGTCGTGGCTGGGTTTTTTTTAATTACATGATTGTGTTTTTGTTTTACTCTGTCAGCTGCCTCAGGCGGCCTCTGGAGAGTTGCTGTATATGTTTTCCAAGTACAGAAAATGAATGAGGTGGGGCAGTTTGAACATGCTGAAAGAGAATCCAGATTTTAAAAAAATTACTTCACGAGTGAGCTGAGCTCTGACAATAAAAATAAGAATAGGAGCCGGCCACCATCGCAGAATTAATTCCTGGGGCTCAGCCTTCACTCACTTCAAGGCCTTCCCCTCAGAGGAGCTGGACTTACTGTGGTGTCATGAGGGGTCATTTCGTAGAAAAAGAGGTGAAGGGATCATTAGCATAACTCATTAGCATATGCCACACCCCCTGACATCACCAGAAGTGTGTCAGAAGGCAACACCCACTGCTCAGGCTCCACTGGACTGTTTTGGATTGCTAGCTAGGGGGGAGGGGCGCAGATCTGTCCTCACAGAGGAGGGAGAGCTTGTACCTGAATAAACCTTGGCCTTAAAGGTGCCACTGGACTGTTTTGGATTGCTAGCTGGGGGAGGGAACGCACAGATCTGTGCAGAAAGGAAGGAAGGAAGGAAAGAAGGAGGGAAAGAAAGAGGAGAGAAGGAAATGAGGGAAAGGGAAAGAAGGACAGAAGGGAAGGAGGGCTGCTTCTTGTTCCTCGTGGACCGGGGCTGCTGGGAGCAGGGTGTGGGGCTTGTTGCATGTGCCTGCCCCCTGGGCTCTTTACTGCCGGAGCTCCGCTCCTGCAGGAAATGACCCCTGGGTGTCATTGAGATGTAACTCAGGATGCCACCTTTTTTTTAAAGCTATTTTTATGCTTTGCTTCTAGCTGATAAGACTGTTTTATGGATATTATTTCTGGCTGTTTTATGTCTGTTTTTATGACTTGTTTTGATGTTGACTGGTTTTGTAATGGTTTGATTTTTTAAAAACTCTATGCGCTGACTGAAGGAGGCCTTTGAAGAGGCGGCACATATGTAATAATATACATAAATAATACATCCAGGAGGTGGGCCACTCTGTATGTGTTCTGAGGCTATCCAGTTTTTTTAAAAACAAAATTTACTTCATGCTAGTGAACTCTAGCAACCATAGATTCAGGTGAACAAAGTTTAAGTCCAGTGGCACCTTTAAGACCAACGAAGTTTTATTCAAGGTATAAGTTTTGGTGTGCGCGCACACTTCTTCAGATACATTGAAATGGAAGTTAACAGTCCATACATGTAGGTAGAGGGTGAGCAGCAAATGAGCATACGACATAATAAAGATGTTTAACAGATTCAAGGACCGAACAAGAATAACAAGCTCAGTTTATATGGTTACCAATTGTTTGGGTTTAATTCCGGGGGGGAAACATAGTGAAGGAAATAAATATATCAGCATTGGAGATTGATGGGCAGATGTACCCTTCTTATTTGTAGAATGCTGAGAGTAATTAACTGAGACCCTGCCTTTACGCTCTACCCGTTTCCTCTCAAGCGTGTGGTGACCTTACAGCATCCTCTTCTTTGAGTGTAAAATATTGGTGTATCACCTCTAGATAAAAACTAGAGAGAGACATTCCAATCTACCATTCCAAATTACATTACAGTCTACTATTCATTACATTACAATCTACTATTCCAATTAAGAAATAAAATAAAGAGGATGTATAGTCCTTCTGGGTGATTGGTGAGAATACAACAGCAACAACAGTAACAGATAGCAGGGACATTAGTTCCTAGAGCTCTGCTGTCCCTCAGTTCAAGCCCGTTCCCTGAGAGGTACTCACTGAGGTATCCTCCTTGTAACTGAACAATTCCAGTTTTTAAAAAAGCTGGTTTAATGGGCTGCTTCCAGTCTGAGGGGCTGTTTTGTGTTTGTTCTTCAGGCTTTTAAAAACATTGGCCATTTTATGGTAGTGTTTTTACTTTTTTTTTACAAGTTCCAGCTCCTGCCAACCTAGCAGTTTGAAAGCAAGAAATTGCAAGTAGATAAATAGGTACCGCTTCGGTGGGAAGGTAACAGCGTTCCGTGTGCCTTGGTGTTTAGTCATGCCGGCCACATGACCACGGAAACGTCTTCGGACAGCGCTGGCTCTTCGGCTTTGAAACGGAGATGAGCACCGCAACCCTAGAGTCGGACTTGACTGGCTTTCGAGCGAGGGAACCTTTACCTTTTTTTTTTTACTTTAAAAAAAAAGATTCTGTGAGCCTCCTCCAGCAGGGCTCTTGAGAGGCAGCAGAAACCTTTTCCAAATAATAAATCAAGTGCGTTGGTACACCTTGAACATGCTCTGAGACAATCCAAATTGTTTTACGAGTAAGAGGTGGGAACAATAATAATAATAATTAATAACAATGGGAATGTTATTTCCCAGCAGGGGAAGTGAAAATGGTCCAGGAGCAGATAGGGTTGCCAGCTCCAGGTTTGGAAATACCTAGAGATTTTGAGACCAGAGAGCAGGAATTAGGGAGGGGAGGGACTTCAGTGTGGTATGATGCCATGGAGACCCCCTTCCAAAGCAGCTATTTTCTCCAGGTGAAGCGGTCTGTCATGTGTAGATGTTGTAATCCCAGAAAATATCCAGTCACCACCTGGAGGTTGGCAACTCCAGGAGCAGCAGGTCAACCTGAACCGGCCCTGTGGTGTTACAACCCAGCACTGCATGACCTGCTCAGGTCAGCAGTGCCAGACCAGGTCCACGGCTTGCCCACTGCCTCCTCCTGCAGCCTTTAAAGTTTTTAAATCAGCTGGAAAAATATCTTTCCAGCTAAAGAAACGGTTTGAAACCTCTGCTTTGTGTGACTATTTATAGACACTGCTGAGATCCTAGAGTAACGTTATTAAAAGTGAACAAGAACCAAAAAACATAAATGATATACATAAACAATAACCACAAATATTCGACAATTTGAGAGCAAGAAGATACAGGCAGCTGGTTAATGTGCTGGCAGAGTTATTCGGGGTTGGTTCTGCTTCTTCCTGGCTGCTGCCACTGACCCTCTGAGGGCAGCAGCTCACTGGGAAATTTCCCTGGAAGTTAAACCTAAGGTTGCCAACTCTGGATTGGGGGATCCCTGGAGATCTGGACATAGCGCCTGGGGAGAGAGCTCAGCAGAGATGTGATGCCACAGAGTCCACCCCACTCTCTACCAAGTTGTCACTTTCTCTAGGCGATCTCACAGAATCATAAAAGTTGTAAGGAACCTCCAGGGGCATCTAGTCCAACTCCCTGCACAATGCAGGAAATTCACAAATACCTCCCCTCACACACACACCCAGTGACCCCTGCTCCATGCCCAAGAAGATGGCAGAAATCCTCCAGGATCCCTGGCCAAACTGGCCTGGAGAAAAATTGCTGCCTGACCCCAGTGGTGATTAGCATTTCTCTGGGCATGTGAGAAAGGGCCACAAGAACGAAGCATTGAGGCAACGCTTCCTGCCCTTCTTCTCACGATCTGCCTAAGTTCACATCTAGCCTCTGCTAAAAAACCTCCAAAGAAGGTGAAAAGTATGCAGACGGAGAGTGATTTCAGTTAAGCATACTTTTATTAGTCAGGAACAAGAGGAAGCTGGCCGGCTCGCAGGCCGGCTTATATTCCCTCAGGACCCACCACCATAACACACCCCCACTTCCCTATAGGCTATTCACAGTAACCGAGAGGCCTATTGGCCTCACGGTCTGGGACCTAGCCCTCTGATTGGGCCGGTCTAGGATCCTACTGACCCATTGTCTTTAGGCGCGAAACTTGAGGTTTTGTCCCTGGGCAAGTCCGGAAATGCCCGGACCTGTCAGGGCTGGATACACTACAGAAGGAGAGCCCACCACCTCCTGAGGAAGCCTCTTCTGCCGAGGAACTGCTCTAGTTGTCGGGAAGTTCTTCCTAATATTTAGCCAGAAACTCTTTTGATTTAATTTCAACCCCTTGGTTCTGGTCTAACCTTCTGGGGCAACAGAAAACAGCTCCACACCATCCTCTATGACAGCCCTCCAAGTACTTCAAGTCCTATCTCTTCTCCAGGCTAAACATAACCGGTTCCCCAGGCCCGTAGCTACAGTGGGGCATTTCAGGGCCTGGCGCCCCGACTTCCTGCCAAGGCCCCCTGACTTCCATCCAGCCCCCAGGTCCCCCAGCTCTCTGGGCCACCCAGAGGACTCCTGATTCTCTGGGCCACTTGGAGCACTCCCCACCGCCGTCCCTTCCCCAAGTGCGGCTTGCCTCCCTGCGTAGGCAGGCAGAGTGCGAATGCTGAAAAGTGAGTTTTAAACAATTTTGTGATGTGCCTCCCCAAATTATTTAAAGCCTCCCCCAATTACAAAATGGCACTGAGCACTTTGTTTATTTTAAGATCTAATTTAAGATTTTAATATGTAGTATATGTTTTAAATTGTTATGTATATGATTGTTTTACCATGGCAAGTGTTCTTGCCTCTGTAAGCCGCCCTGAGCCCACGGGGGAGGGCGGGGTATAAGTACGAAAAATAATAAATAAATAAATAAAATCCTGGCTACGGGCCTGCGGCTCCTTCTACCTTTCCTCATAGGACTTGGTCTCCAGACCCCTCACCATTTCCCCTGCCCTCCTCTGGACACATTCCATAGGGTCGCCAACCTCCAGGTGAGGCCTGGGGAGCTCCTGCTATTACATCTGGGTCAGTTCCCCTGGAGAGAAAAATGGCTGCTTTGGAGGGTGGGTTCTGTGGCACTGTGCCCTGCTGAGGTCCCTGCCCTCCCCAGGCTCCCCACAACTCTGGGTATTTCCCAACCCAGCGCTGGCAACCCTAAGTGGCGCCCAAAACTGAACACAATACTCTAGTTAGGTGACGTCTAACCCAGAGCAGAGCCATAACATCACTTTGCATGACCTGGACACGACACTTCTGTCGAGACAGCCCAAAATCTGGCTAGAAACGAGCTGTAATCAATGCTTCCTCTAAGCTGTGGAGTCTTGTGAGCAAAAATTCTACTTTGTGAGCTACTGGCATTAAAGTTGTGAGCGAGCGACTTGGCTGCTGCATAAATCAGTTTGCTCTGGTGCCATCCTTTCTGAGCTAAGACAAAAATGTGTGAGCCAGAGGCTAAAAAACTGTGAGCTAGCTCACACTAACTCAGCTTAGAGGGAACACTGGCTGTAATCCCCGGAGAACTCCTCTGGGCCTCGCACCTGGAGGCTGGCCAGCCCACACATTTCCCAGGTTTTCTCAACCCAACCCCTTCCCCTCCAGAGGCGCTCCCTAAAGCCCTCCCCTCCAGAGGCGCCCTAACCGAAGCCCTCGCGGCAGGGCGGAGCAGGAGCAGCAGGAGCAGGCCCAGGCGGGTCGAGCGAGCGAGCGCCGTCCCCCCCCCCCTTTTCTCCTTTGCCGCCCCCCCCCCCCCCGTTTGGAACTTTGCTGCCTGTAACGTTCTGAAGCCGACCGCGGGGAC
>NW_015164270.1:245307-258564 GCF_001447785.1 Gekko japonicus
TCTCCTGCTTGTGTGTCCCGTCTCCAGTCGCAGCAGCGGCGGCGGGACGAGGCCGGCTGCCATGGGGAGGCGATGGGGAGACGCGCCGCCGCCGCCCCGCAGCCTGGACAAGGGCCGGCGGCTCCTCCTCCGCCTCCTCCCCGGGTTCGGCGGCGCGGTGAGGGGGGAGAAGCGGCCGTAGCCGCGACGCATCTTCCTCCTCCTCGCCTTCCCCTGGAGAAGGGCAAAGGGACCCGCCATGGACGCGGCGTCCGCAGAGCTCCGGCCACCGGGCACGTTGGGACCGCTGGCTGCCATCTGCCTGGGTGAGTCGGGGCCACCGGGCAAGGGGGGGAGAAGAAGCCTTTCCCACGCAGTCCGGGTAGGAGGGCTTGGAGGGGGGTAGGCGATGTGCAGGAAGGCTTCCCCCCCCCCTTGCCCCCCTTTCGCACAAGCAAGCCCATGACTATATGTGGTGGGTGGGGAAGCCCCACTGGCTGTGTATCCGTGGGACTTACTCCTAGGTAAGCGTGCAGGCAGATTGCTTTGCGAGGGGATTGCACGCAGGCAGAGAGCTAGGAAGTGGAAAGAGAGGCGATTCAGTGGGGGAAGAGAGGAGACCAGGCAAACGCTTGATCCCCTAGGGACCGGCTGTTACTGGTTGCCCAGTTAGAGACTGGGACGAAGAAACATCTTCTGGTGGGGAAGAAAAAAAGAACCCCAAGCACATGCTCTTCAAAATATGTTAAATGGTTGGTGCAACAAGGAAAGGAACCTTTGCTGTTTGATTCAGATGTTATCATGTGTTGTAATCTCCTTGCTGATGTCTTGGTTTCGTCCTATTTTGTAATCCGCCTACTGATTGACTGAAAAGTTTTTTAAAACACATACTTGTGATCCACCGCAGCTCGCAGTGAGAAGGGGAAGCTGTAAATGAAAATAATAATATATGGAGTAGTCAGCAATGCAAACTGAGCATAGAGAAGTGGGTGACATAACGCTTAGCTGAGAGAAATGCATTTAGGGTTTAAATTGAACCCTTTTAATGAGTGTTGTGCATATGCCCAGAGGAAGATCTGTAAGGCAGGGGCATGGGGTGGTGGTGGGACTGGCACACAAATTGGGCATGAGAAAGGGAGTTGTCTCAGGTACGTTCCCTCGAGAGATGGCATAAAAGTCCTCTAAATGTGCACGTAACACCCAGCTAAGAGAAACGTATTCAGTGCTTGGATGAAAATCTTTTGATGTGCTGTACATATGCACAGAGGGCAGAGTGCACGCACAAAGCGTGCAAGGACAAGCATTCGGTGTACGCTGGCCATACTGAGTGTTTTTGCTTTTTTTTCTCTCTGCCACATGATAGGATACTGCAGAATGAAGTGACATCAGCCCTGTTTGTTCAACAAAAAACATAGATTTCTGCACCCAGATTATGCTTGGCATGGAAATGGCTCAGTGGGACAGTGTCTGTCATTGCATTAGTGACTTAGTGATCTTTGATTTGCCATTGAGGCTTTAACAAAAAATCTTATTGCAGCTGGAGATAGCAGATCTTGCAAAGTTAGTAGCTTATAGTCGGTAATGCAAGCCCGGTTGGTGGTTGCGTCTCACTTCTGTCGCGCAAACAAGTTAGCCTGCTTGATGTGGCGCCCATAACACTGTATACCGTCTGCCAAGGAAAAAAGATTCTTATAATAGAACATCGCCCTCAAGCCCATTTAAATGTAATAGAAATGCACATTGATAGTATTATTTCTCAGACAGAAGCCTTTCGGAATGGAAATGGTTTGCTATTTCACTGAAAAACCTCTTGATAATGCCATCATGAGGTAATAATGCAGATGTGCTTTTGCCAGCTTAAAAACTTGGTTTCTGTCACTTCTCACCTGTGAAATTGGATGGAGGAGTCTGAAAGGAAGGTTCCCAGACTTCGTGGCTATGAGTGTGTGTGCACAGAGTCTGCCTTTTGTGGTTCCCTGAAATCTGTAGTGTGTCTGTCAAACTTACGCAACTGGGGGTTTGACTGTCATAGTGTATATGTAGTTGTTAAACGGAATGCATTGGTGACTGGCAACAAAGATGTTGTGTTGATAAAAATAGTGCTGAAATCTTAGATAGGTAAAGTTTATACCCAGTTTTTGCAAGTCGGACCTTTCCCCTAGTTATTACTTTTACTTGGGATCTTCTGTTATAGAAAGAAGATGGAATGTATGGTATTTAACCAGTGTTTTCATCTTGTTGATGGTTCAATAGTGGCAGGAGGGGGGAGTCCTTTTTTTGCTTTGTTGTTGGGTGCTTTACCTCCCACTTTCCCTCCTGCCTAGAGCAATCTCCATTTCATGTTCCCAGCAAGTTTCTAGTTATGAAATTCAGATGCAGTATACATATCAGCCTCAGATTGTTTTATTGTACGTCTCTTCATGATGTTCTTGTATTTAAGACAAGGAATCCCTCCAATTTGCTAGGAGGTTCTTAATGTTCTTATCTAACTGTCCCCCTTCCTTTGCTTGCAAAGACAGACGCACTAGATGGGAAGAGATGCTGCAAGACAATTGGTGTTTGCTAATCATTTTTACCTCCCTTTTGCTGTTGATGAAGTAGTTTTAATGTAAAAGACTCTTCTGTTGGTGGAAGGAGTTTTTTCTCCAATGGAAAATTCCTCCCTTGGTAGAAAGGTATCTTTGGATCCAGTTCATGGTGAGCAGCAAGGAACCTAATACATTAGTTTCTAAATTGCAGGAGACTGAAGAATTTGGGTCCCAGATTATAAATGTGCAAGTGTCTAGCTTTCATTGGTATTTTAGAGGTCAAAAAACAAGATGTGTGCACTGTGCCCAGTACACGGCTCACTGTCTCTGCTCTAGTGCCTTCCGACAGTGCTTCCCCACCATCTGAAGCAGAGATGGTTTGAAGAGAGGTTTCAAGATTAAGGGACATCTAAATCTAACAGTGTTCCGTGCGCCTTGGTGTTTAGTCATGCCGGCCACATGACCACGGAAACGTCTTCGGACAGCGCTGGCTCTTCGGCTTTGAAGCGGAGATGAGCATCGCAACCCTAGAGTCGGATTCGACTGGCTTTCGAGCAAGGGAACCTTTACCTTTTTAAATCTTACGGAGTAAGGTTGTCAGTGTTAGATGGAGGAATTTGCACACCAATGCCGCCTTTGCAAATGGTCCCTTAGCTGCATTCATACATAACAACAAACCACGGTTGACTCTGTCCTTGGGTAACAGACCCCTTTTTATTCCAAATGACAGTCAGAATTTCTGTGATTCTGCTTCACTACCCTGTACCAACAGTGTAGGCTTAACTCTTTTGGAGGCCTTCCCCTGGAATCTCGCCCAGGTTGGCTGTCTGAATTCAGACACCGCCTACTACTTGGGGGATCCTTCCATCTTTTATGTTTGCAAGCAGTATGGTCTTTGCTGTGACAGACTTCTCAGCGTGGAACCCGTTCTCTTTCTTCTTCTCACTTCGAAAAAAGTTGAAAAAATGTTTTATTAACTGTTGGTGTCCCCAAATATGTTTCCCCCCCCTTCACCATTTCCCTCTATAAATATTCTTGTTTTAAATATGAAGTGATTTTGTCACAAAATATACTGAATAAAAATTGGCAAGACATGCAGTGTATGCATACAGAGAACGAACCCACCCACCCATTTGATCTCTCTCATTTTTTCAGAATATTTAAAACTGAGTTAAGAAAGCTCAGTGCAGTTAGCATGCTGTGGCAATGTGCGGTAGGCCAAGGCACTCTGTCTCTCACCCACCCCGATCCTCTCTCACATATAGATTTCCTACTCTCTTTCCTGGTTTGTTCTGTATCAGAATCGAGTGAACAAGAGTTACTAAGAATTTGCTCCAAAGCATGTTTAGAAACGGTGGGTTTAAGTAGGCTTACAGACCATATCTTCGATGGAAACTGTGGAGCTGGGTCCAGTGGTGCCCTTCGATTCACAGAAGAAATCCTTCCATTAGTGGAAGAGCACCTTTGGATCCAGTCCCATAATTTGGAAGCCAACTGGTTAGAAACTAAAATGGAAGGAGGAGGAGGGAATTCACACTTGAGAGGGGAGAGATGGAAAGCAGAAAGTGTGGAGGGGGAAGTACGTGAGCCAACGAGATGTTCTTGATCCTCCAAACCGTGCTTGGATCAAAATGTGGTGTCCGAACTGGGCCTGTGCCATTTACAGATACATTCCTTACACCCAGGGGTCATTTTGTAGAAAAAGAGCTAGGGGAACTCATTAGCATAACTCATTAGCATATGCCACACCCCCTGACATCACCGGAAGTGTGTCATAAGGCCACACACCCCACCCCCAACGGTCCCGGCCGCCGCCGGCCTTGCAGCTCCACTGCCGAGCCCCATGAGGGGCCCAGCGGTGGACCTGCAAGGCCGGCGGGAGTGCAAGGAAGCCCCGCGAAGGCCCTCCCTGGCCCCAGGCAGGCAGGGGTGGGGAGAGGCAGGGAGGAAGCAACTTACCCTCCCTCTTCTCCTGCCTCCTCCTGGCTGAATGAGGGCCGGAAGCGGGGCAGCCGGAAGCGGGGGGCGGGGCTTCGTCATGTGCCCCACCCCCCGTACCTCACCCGGGGGAACTGCGATCCCCCGCGATACCCCCCGAAATGACCTCTGCTTACACCATCTTAGTCCCTGCCCCTTTTCTTCTTCAGCCTAGTAGGTCTTGCCTCTTCCTTATTGTATAACACTGGAACCATTTTGTGGAGAGTGATTAATCAGACCTAGGGAGCCCTGACCTGGATGTCTCAAATTAACCCAATCTCTTCAGATTGTGGAAGCTGAGCAGGGTCGGCCCTGGTTAGTACTTGGATGGGAGACCACTAAGGAAGTCCAGGGTTACAAGACAAAGGGAGGCAATGGCAAACCACCTCTGAAAGTCTCGTGCTATGAAATCCGTACAGGGTTTGCCATAAGTCGGCTGTGATTTGATGGCACTTTCCACCACAAGGGAATCGTTCTGACTTGATTAGACTAGGAAATCTATGATATTGGAAGGCTTGATCAAGGATGGCAGACCTGATTATTTTTGGATAACTTCTGAGTAAAGTGGCTATCTCATGTAGTGTAGCACACTGGGATAGAGGTTTATTAGCGTGTGCCACAGCTGTGATTAAAGAAGAAAGAAACCCCAGCATAGGCTGTGAAGCTAATGAAATAATTGCTCAGTATCAGCATATGCATTAACTGCCTAATAAAATAATATGCTAATGGTAATACTAATTAATAAACATGTAGGGCTCACTCTGATGTCACTGCTATATCCCCATGCCATCTCTTAACTGCTTAGAAAATGGAAAAGGCAATTTTGCTACTTCACATCCTCAACTCTTCCAACTCCCCCCACTCCATCCATTGAAATGCTGCCAGTTTTTGAAGCTTGTTGGCTTCTTTTTTAGGGGTTGAAGTAGTGTGAGGTAGCACCGTAGAGTGGCTCTTTAAATGGCTGTATTTACTCAAATGCAAAACTAAATTTTTGCGAGATATATCATAAAAAGAGAGTGTTTGTCTTAAATTTGCATACAAGTTTCAGTTATGTCCAATAATAAACTTTTTGTGTGTGACATTTTTAGAAGGGCTTGTTTTACGTTCAAGATTGTCTTCCTTTCAAGTAAATATGGCACTATGGAGAGATTAAAAAAAATCCTTTTGTTCTGCTGTTACCGTGGTCAGACCTGTCAGCAACTGGCATAGCAAATTCTTTTCGTTAACATAAGAAAAAACTACTTCGGTTATAATACAGTATTATTAATATAACATAATTTGCTTTCAGTGAGATTGTTGTAGGCATTGTTTTGTGGATGTAGTCATTGTTCTTGTTAGACAAGATTTCAAATGTGGAAAATGTTAAATTTTTGCATGCTTGTATAATTGCAAATACAGCGACATATACCCTACAAACAGTGTTGATGCTGTAGTAAAATACAGATCTGCATTCTACTGTGTATGATTGTGTCATGCATGTCAGGGCTATTTTTGGGCAGGAACGCACAGGAACGGAGTTCCGGCTGGCTCCCAAGTTGGCCACGCCCAGCAGGAACTCATTAGCATAACAGGCCACACCCAACAGCAGAAACTCATTAGTTAATGTTGTAACGTTAATGCAGTACTTTAATTATTAGCGTTCAGAACGTGTCACGTAGGCTCACAACAACCCTGTAATGTAGGTGGTTATCACTATCGTCAGATTGAGGGATGGAGTGGGAAGGTGGCTGAGGCTGAGAAAATAGCGGGTTGTCTAAGACTACTTTGAGTTTGTTGCTAAAAAGGGATTCTTGAACTGTGGACCGTTCCCCTCCAGAGCTCACTCTTGGCCACTGTGCCAGTGGGTAACTGCGTTGGTCTGTGGAAACAAAAATAAATAGGAGTCTTGTGGTACTTTCAAGACTAACAAAATGGTACTCCTCTGCAGTGTTCCCTCTAAGTCGAGTTAATGTGAGCTAGCTCACAGTTTTTTAGCCTCCGGCTCATACGTTTTTGTTTAATGTTGTAACGTTAATGCAGTACTTTGATTATTAGTGTTCAGAACGTGTCACGTAAGCTCACAACAACCCCGTAATGTAGGTGGTTATCACTATCATCAGACTTCTGCTCAGAAGACTCCACAGCTAAGAGGGAACATTGCTCCTTTGTAAACTTTTGGTGGATTAGATCTATCTCCACCTCAATTTTGACCATATAAATGGGCAAATTGCTACCTTTCCAGTGCAATCCTAAGAAGAGTTACACTCTTCTAAGGGGGAGGAGGGATTTATACCCCGCCCTTCACTCGGAGTCTCAGAGCGGCTTACAAACTCCTTTCCCTCCCCCTCCCCACGACAGACACCCTGTGAGGTAGGTGTGGCTGAGAGAGCTCTTTCCAGAACTGCCCTTGAGAGAACAGCTCTGAGAGAACTATGGCTTGTCCAAGGTCATCCAGCAGCTGCAAGTGGAGGCGTGGGGAATCAAACCCGGTTGTCCCAGATTAGAGTCTGTGCACTTATCCACTACATCAAACTGGAGTCCAGAGGAGTCAATGGCTTTAGAAGGGTGTAACTCTGCCTAAGAATGCACTATTTGTTATTGTTCTCTTTCCTATCTAGAAAGCAGTATTAAAATCAATCAGTTGTTTAATCTCATCACTAGATACATTCTTTTTTTACACAGATACATTCTTTAATTAAGGCCATGTGAGGAATATAATGCTGGTTCTTGTTGGGAGAATGCGGTTATTTTTTACATTTCTGTTATATCTTTCTTCGATGATGGAACTTAAGACCGTGCACGCAGGGTTCCCAGGAGGACTCCCGTTGAGGTATCGACCAGACCCTGACTCAGTGAGCTTCAGCAGAGTTGCTGCATCCTGTGCCTTCAGACCATACCTTAAAACGCTGATGATTCGAAAATATTTCTGATTTTTGCTGTTCTGTAATTTCTAACAAATCCCCTTTTCTTTTTTTGTATTTCAAAAACAGTGAACCTCTTCTTTTCTGGGAAAATCGAAAGCGCTGTACCTTCATTAGGTAGGATATTCCCGTTTTCTATTTATTTATATTTCTTTCTTGTAACTCAAGGCAGCTTACATAGGGTACCTGAGTCGCCTCTCACTAGACCTTGACCAGACTTAGACCTCCTTAGCTTCAGCAAGTTTGCTACATCACTTGTTGCTGATAACTAATAAATCGCCTTCAGTGTGGAGGAGAAGGCACCTCTGGAATTTAAACCTGTGTAATGACTTTGGTATTGCGAGAGTTGGACTATAAGGAAGGCCGAGTGCCGAAGAATAGATTCTTTTGAACTATGGTGCTGGAGAAGACTCTTGAGAGTCCCTTGGACTGCAAGAAGATCAAATCAGTCAATCCTAAAAGAAATCAACCCTGACTGTTCCCTGGAAGGCCAGATAATGAAACTGAAGCTCAAATACTTTGGCCACCAAATGAGAAGGGAGCACTCACTGGAGAAGACCCTGATGCTGGGAAAGATTGAAGGTCAAAGAAGACGGGGACGGCAAAGGATGAGATGGTTAGACAGTGTCATAGATGCAACGAACATGAAATTGAGCCAACTTCAGAGGACGGCGGAAGACAGGAAGGCCTGGCGGGAGCTGGTCCATGGGGTCGCGAAGAGTCGGTCTCGACTGTGCGACTACCAACAACAAAAAAATTGCAGAACAGAGATCTGAAAGAAAGGTCAGGATCTTCCCTGAATCACCTTTCTTTTTCAGATTTATTCAGATTCACTTGTGGAACGCAGTTTCAGTATGGCAGTGCTCTTGTTCTGTTGCTTTTCACATCCCTTTAAAAAGAGAGAAAAACTCGTCTAAATTAATTAGTCATTCTGAAAAATAATTAATATGCAGTAAGTGATGCCAGAGCCAAGTACTGACTCTCAAAACCCTTTTCATTACAGCAATCTAATTTTAGGCTCTACATTTATTTATTTATGGTAAGTATAAAATCACAGAGAAAGCAGGGAAGGCACTGTCCACTTGAGTGTAGGAAGGGGAGAAGCAACTGCGTCAGCATTCAGAAAGGAGAAATTCCCTCATTTAGCAGGTCCTTTTACTCAAGATGTTGGGGCTTGAACCTGGAGCCTTCTGCATGCAGAGCATGTGCTGCAGTGCTGACCTGCAACCCATCCCCCAAATTCAGAAGTAACAGTATAGCGGCGGATCCCAAAAGTTGCTGCCATCTGAGAGCAATTTTAGAATATCTTTGTAAAAAATTCAAGTCCCGAAGGCCCTAATTTTAGGAACAAGGAAAACCAACCTCTTTGCAGAAGAACTAGGCTAGAAAACAATGTTGTAGTTATTTTGTGGTTGGCTATGAATTTCTTCTGGTTGCTAGGAGGCATTTCTAGTGGGTTTATGAGTGGGCTTTCGGCACTTTTCCCCCTCTTTTGGCAGATTTGTGAAAAATTCTTGATTATATTCACTTGACTGGCTCGTTTGGGGTGTTTGATCCCTTTCTAGAAGATGTCTGTTGAACTGCATCAAGGACAAATAATTTACAAAAGTAAAAAGGGCACGGAAGAATAATAAGCTAGCACTGAAAATGTTTAAAGACTGATGAAAGCTATGGTGGCAATATATGCATTTAAGTTTTAGCGCTGAGTATTTTTGTTGCTGTCATTAGCTTGCAGTGGAAAACCAGAACAGCACACTGAACGACGTGGAGTCATCTACAGCCCTTCCTGGCCGTTAAACTATCCTCCAGACGTCAACTGCAGTTGGTATATCCAAGGTGATAGGGGTGACGTGATCACTATTAGGTAAGATCAGTGATTGGTTTCTTTTTTTCACATTGTAGTCCTCTGTAGTGGAGATTCAGGTCCCGTTATGGACCTGTTAGTTTATAGCCTGTCTTTCTCTTTAAATAACACCCAGTCAATAAAAACAAGGAATAATACAATTTTCATAAAAATAGGTAAAACAACACTAAAAAGCTGATCAGTATTAAAAAAAATCAAGTGAAGCACATGTGTGAGTGAACTTTATCTTTCTCTTCCTCTGTGAAGTTAAATTTTTCAAGGGATAGGCTGAGAGATAATTGCCTATGTTTTCCTGAGACGTAAGCGTTGTTTGTTGCTATTTAAACAAAACTGGTAGATCTTTGTGCATGCTCGGTTCCTCCTTCCACCATACGCTCTTTAGAGGCTCCTATTTTCGTGGCAAGCTGCTGTTAAAGTTGAATAGTTTGCACTTTACCCCTCCATACCAGGATTCTAAGCCTGGCTTAGACCACAGATTGGAATTTGGGTTTTCTGGGAAAGAGCAAACCATAGTTTGTTGGTTCAGGGAGAATGGTTTGGTTCAGACACAACAAAACCATGTGTGATAATTTACAGAGGATAGAACCACCTTGGGATTTCTGTCGCTTTCCCACCTCCCCCACAGCACAAGGGGATTCCAGTGGGAATAAAAGTTTGAGAAGATAGACAACCTTTCCTTTTAGGGTACAAAACACTGGACTGTTAAGTGAGCAGTGCGGGGGAATAGTGATGGTCTCCTTTTTAAAACTGAACGAGACATGAGTTTATTTAAAACAGCACAACTGAAGTAAATATAAACAATGAACAAAGAGGAGTGTGACTGCATTTTTTAACCTTTCCAAGCAAGTTTCTTTCTGTTATACTCTTGTTAAACAGTTAGTTCAAGTAACTCTGTTCCACGACAGTTTCAGGACACAGTACTCAGCACACTGTCTCATTGTAGGGACCCTTTTCACCAGACTGTCTGCTCTAACTGCCATCTTGCAACCTTCAACTGACAAAATGCAGTTGTAAATATATATGTATATATATACACACACACACATACACACACACACTGTGGGCTTGTGTGCTTGCATGCCTGGAAGTCATGGTGACTTCTGGCAACCCCTAGTGGGCTTTGGACGTTACAGAGAGGTGGCTTGATGGCCTGCCTCTGCGTCTTCAGCCCTGACATTGCTTGGAGGTCTCCCTTCCAGTTACTTGCCAGGGTTGGCCCTGCTTAGCTTCCAAGATCTGACGAGATCGGGCTTGCTTGGGCTATCGAGATCAGGGCAATGCAGCTGTAAAAATCTTAACTGACTCCCGATCCTCTTGCATTGGCTCCCCCCATCGCTAGTTGGTTTGCTTATTTATTTCTCTCTCTCATACCATGCTCTAATTAAACTAATTGTGGTTACTGTGATCATCCAAATCTGGGCTGCTCCACTAACTGTGGTTTGTTAGAGTATATCAAACCAGTATATTGAAACCACAGTTTGAATTGTAGTCAGTCTTGGTTATAGTTTTGTATGACATATCACTGCTAACTTCTTGGTGTTGTCCTGCCTTATTTCCTGGAGCTGCCCTCCTAAGCAGGGAAGCCTTAAACAAAATATTTCCTTGGTATGACTTTTAATGCAGAGAGGGCAGAACGATCCAAATCAGATAATTAAAACCACCTGGTTGGATTTTTATGAAAAGGCCCAATTTTGCAAACATGGCTGTTAATTGATTTGAACAGAAGAATGCTTTTTAAGTAATCCCATGGGATGGTTGACACCCCAAAAAAAACAAACCAGGAGATGCTCACCATCATCATACAATATCTTTTGAAAAATCCTCTCTGGCCCCGGTCACACGGGGGGGGGGGGGAGCCGCGCAAAGGGGCGGCTTTTCAGCAAAATAGATGCATGGCGGTGGGATCAGACAGATCCCCGAGTCGCCGCGCAGTTGCTCCCCGGCACGATCAGATGCCGGGGGAGAAGCCACGGGACGGAGAGCAAGGCAGCCAGCTGCGCATGTGCGTGCATGCGCAGTTTGGCCGGGAGCCTCAAATGCTGCGGAAGAAGGGTGTGCTGGCGATCCCACGGCCACCCTTGCTGTAGAGCTTGATGTAGGTAGTACTCTTTTCTAGGTTCTTTTTTGCTCTGCGTTTCCCCCCGGAAAGGACGGATCGGGGACGGGTGCGCTACACTTCCCGATGTTGCGGTGTGATCGCGGCCGTTTGATGCGCCCCCCGATTCGTCCCTCTTGCGGGGCAAAACCTCCCTTGTGACCGGGGCCTCAGTTTCAAAAATTGTCACACAGCTGTCATTCACTTCATTAGTATCTGTGGACAAACTACCTGGTGGAGTCTGCCCCATACTACTTTAACAGAGACAGACACTCTGGTCTGTGTTTGCACCAGTTCTTCTGGACCTCTGTAGAAGCTTCAAGGACCTCAGGCTTGCAAATCAGGTTCTTTGTGCCTGGCGTAAGGTTACACACCCTGCCAGTAGCTGAGCTGGGAATACAACCAAGGTTTTCTAACTTCCTATTCTCTTGTTCTAAACAGTTAGGCAGAACGTTTTTAATGAGCCAATTAAGGTTTCAGCTGTAGTCACAGCCTGCCCTTATTTAGACTAGCAGACAACAGTGACTTCTCTTGTTTAATTGGGAGATACAGTTGCTTTACTGATAACATCAATAATTCCCTCCCCCCACATAGGGGAGCCAAGTTAGACATCCACCTCCTGCCAATTCCTGAACATTTCATTTAGAGCTGCTAACTTAAAAAAAAAAGAAACTTGTTTGCTTGTTGAAGATATGAATTTTTTGCCCTCCTGCCCCAATGGCACCCAGAGTGACTTGCCAGATTAAAACAGTATAACACCCTCCCCCAAAAGCATTAAAACAATGAGATAATAGCAGAAACAGCGCAACACACCCGTAAAAGCCAAATCCTTAGCAACGAAACTAAAAAATAATAAATCAGGCATAAGATTAAAGAATAACCATACCAACCCCCTCCTGACTGCTGAAAAAGGAGAGTCTAACAAACTTTCCACAGCCAAAACCATCTGAATCAAAATTAAATTATCCAGAGACAATATCAAAGCCCAGCAGTGAATTGTTGGTTTAATTAAAAGCCCACTGGAAAAAAATGTTATTTTTACTGATTTCAAGAAGGCCAACAATGGAGAACCTTGATTGATTTAATTAACCAAACTGTATATTTGATGAATTTGCAAGGCTAATTATAATCGACTAGGCTGCAGGCGGAGGGTAAGCTTTTAAGGCTGTTTGATTATAGGGAATGAGAGAAAGTACTAAAGATGGCTTTTCCTAGTAACAATGAATGATGGCTTCTATGTGAATTACATTAGAACTGCAAGAAGCTTTTCAGTGTGGCATATTGATAAAAAGAAACTTTACCCCCCAAAAAAATCCTTTGCCCAGTTCACAGTTTCTCAGCTGACCTACATCTATTATTTTGTGGTAGTCTGCACATGATAGAAGTTCCATCAAAGTCTGCCCTCTGAGGGACAAGCAACTTGCATCCTGCATCAATAAACGTTAGTTTATAAGGTGACTCTGGACTTTAGTTCGATGAAGTCAATCAAACATCATTTTTTAAAAAAACCAAACAACTATCAGTGACTCCTGTTTGTATTTCTGATAAGTACGAGTGCATCTCCCTTCATTTGTGCTGCTTTTTTTTCTCTTGGCAGTTTTAAGAACTTTGATTTGGAGGATTCCCCAAAGTGTTCAGTAGATTGGCTGATGATTGGGCCGTCTTCCAAGAGGGAGGAATACCGAGTGTGTGGATCCTTCATCCCTCCTTCTTTCATCTCTGCCAGGGATCATGTCTGGATAGTTTTCCACGCAGACCCCTCAAGTTCAGGGCAAGCTCAGGGATTCCGCCTGTCTTACATCCGAGGTAAAAGCTTGGCTTGTTCTAATTGCTCTGTCGATTTCTCAAACCTGGCTACCGAGCATAATTTATTCACTTAATTCGTTACATTTATATATTGGGGTGGGAGGTATT
>NW_015164271.1:0-644 GCF_001447785.1 Gekko japonicus
AAACCTTTGTTGGTCTGAAAGGTGCCGCCCGCTGGACTCTGAATGTGTTCTGCTGCTACAGACCGACACGGCTACCCCACCTGGATCTAAGAGTTTAAAATGATCTTTTCCTGCACCGTGCATCTCCAGCAATGAGAAGGAACAGGAATCGTCACAAGATCAGGAAACAGGGTCGCCATTTTATTGATTCGCTTTATTTATATCCCGCCAGAGCAGTTTACGTTGTTTCTCCTCTCCCCCGTTTTATCCTCGCAGCAACCCTGTGAGGTGGGCCAGGCTGAGAGAGCATGATGGGCCCAAGGCCACCCAGCGAGCTCCCGTGGCACGAAGCAGGGATTCGGACCTGGGTCTCTCAGATACTAGTCCGGTACTCTTAACTGCCAGACCACACTGGCTCCCAATTCAAGAAGAAGAAGGAGAAGAAGAAAGAAGAAGAAAAAGAAGAAGAAGAAAGAAGAAAGAAGAAGAAAGAAGAAGAAAGAAGAAGAAAGAAGAAGAAAGAAGAAGAAACTGTTGCGCCATCAGTGCATCCACACAGGCGAGCGCCCTTTCCAGTGCAACGAATGTGGGGAAAGCTACAGGGATAATCCCACCCTCCAGTGGCAACAGCGTGGCCATGACAAACCACAGGCCTTGACATCAGT
>NW_015164271.1:678-1918 GCF_001447785.1 Gekko japonicus
GTGGTGATCGTTTAAGCTTCAGCAGGGGTCATTTCCTGCAGGAGCGCACAGGAGGGGCGGGCACATGCAACAAGCCCCACCCCCTGCTCCCAGCAGCCCTCAGTCAGAGCAAGCAGCCAGGTAAGTTGCAGAGCTCCCCCCAGCCTCCCGGTCCAAAACAGTCCAGTGGCACCTTTAAGACCAAGCTTTATTCAGGCACAAGCTCTCCCTCCTCTGTGAGGGCAGATCTGCACATGTCCCCCCACACCCCCAGCAGCTAGCAATCCAAAACAGTCCGGTGGAGCCTTAGCAGTGGGTGTTGCCTCCTGACACACTTCCGGTGATGTCAGGGGGTGTGGCATATGCAAATGAGTCGTGCTAATGAGTTATGCTAATGAGCTCCTGCACCCCTTTTTCTACGAAATGACCCCTGAGCTTCAGCCAAATTCGGTGAAAGTTTCGCTGCGAGAAGCGAAATAGTGCAACTGGAATTACTTGATAAAGATTAGCCGCATAGGCACCAGTGGGTTCCGTGGTGCATTGTCCCAACTGTGGGTTTTTTGGTAGGTGTTGGGGTGTTCCTGTTACTATTGTGGAAGAATACCGGTTTGGAAATATTTTTGAGAAGGGACATGAGAAGAGTTGGAGTGGGGGGAGGAGACAAAGGCACAGGCCCGTAGCTAACATGGGGCCCAGGGGGCCTGGCCCCCTAGCAGTTTTTATGGGCCCCCTTCCTCCTGTGCCTCGGCTCCCCTACCCCAGCTCCCCCTGACTGCCTGTCAGCCTATTGGCAGGGAGGACAAGGACAGTGAATTCAGAGGCTGTCCCTGGTGCTGTGCCGTGGGAAGTTGCACTGGGGCTCCTTGGGGGGGGGGGAGCTGGACTCAGAGACTGTGGCTGCTGCAGCCCTTGCCCTGGAGCCTTTGATTGGATTAGCAGGCGGCCCCCCCAGGCCCCCTTCCTAAAAAGTCCGTAGCTACGGGACTGCAAAGGCATGGGTTGGAAGGTTTGCAAGGAGGCTGGGAACCTAAAGACCCATGTGGCCTATTGTTGCATGTGTGTCGGGTGTAGTTTGCACCCAGATACTTATTCCGGTTCACCTCCAGGAGTAAGGTTTGGGGCTTTCTCAGAAGTGCAGGGGGTAGCTGTGGGGACAGTCCAAATTCCTGACAAAGTTGGTCTTTGCTTCTCATGGCCCCCGGGGCTCTGTGCCATCTGAACGTGCCTTTTCAGACAATCTGGCCTCCCGAGATTACTTATC